>NW_006776114.1:0-574 GCF_000442215.2 Lipotes vexillifer
CAGGTTAGTGTTAGCATGTGAGTTAGGATTAGGGCACTGTTTAGGGTAAGGCTAACGGTAATTTTTTGGTTTAAGATTAGGGTTAGGTTTAGGGTTAGGGAATGGGTATGGTTTAGGGTACAGGTTAGGGTGCCACACTGGTTTACGGTTAGCGTACGTGTTAGGGCACGTTTAAGTGTGAGCGTACGGCTTAGGATTAGGGCATGGTTTAGGTTAAGGCTAAGGGTAAGTGTTAGGGTTAGGGTTAGCGTTAGGGAACGGGGACGGTTTAGGGTACAGGTTAGCGTATGACTACGTTTTAGTGTTAGCGTACATTGTAGGGCACGGGTTAGTGTTAGCGCATGGGTTAGGATTAGTGCACATTTTAGGGTAAGGCTAACGGTAAGTGTTAGGGTTAGGATTAAGATTAGGGTTTGGGTTAGGGAATGGGGACATTTTAGAGTACAGATTAGGGTACGTCAAAGGTTTAGGGTTAGCGTTCGTGTTAGGGCATGGGTTACTATTAGCGTAAAGGTTAGCATTAGGACACGGTTTAGGGTAAGGCTAAGGTTAATGGTTAGGGTTAGGGTTAGGG
>NW_006776114.1:1387-6093 GCF_000442215.2 Lipotes vexillifer
AAGGCTAAGTGTTAGGGTTCAGGTTAGGATTAGGATTAGGGTTAGGGTTAGGTAACAGGGACGGTTTAGGGTACAGGTTATGGTACGACAATGGTTTCGGGTTAGTATACGTGTTAGGGCACAGCTTAGTGTTGGCCTATGGGTCAGGATTAGGGCACGATTTAGGGTAAGGCTAACGGTAAGGCTTAAGTTTAGGGTTAGGGTTAGGGTTAGGGAATCGGGATGTTTTAGTGTACAGGTTAGGGTATGACAACGGTTTAGGGTTAGCGTACGTGTTAGGGCACGGGTTAGTGTAAGAGTACGTGTTAGGTTTAGGGCATGGTTTAGGGTAAGGCTAAGGTTAAGGATTACGGTTAGGGTTAGGTAACGAGGACAGTTTAGTGTAAAGTTTAGGGTATGACAACGGTTTTGGTATAGTGTATGTGTTAGGGCACGGTTTATTGTTAGCCTATGGGTTAGGCTTAAGGCACGGTGTAGGGTAAGGCTTCGGGTAAGTGTTAGGTTTAGGGTTAGGGTTAGGGTTAGGGAACAGGGACGGTTTAGGGTACAGATTAGGGTACAACTACTGTTTAGCATTAGTGTACGTGTTAGGGCATAGGTTAGTGTTAGCGTACGGGTTAGGAATAGGGTATGGGTTAGGGTAAGGCTTCGGGTAAATCTTAGGGTTAGGGATAAGGAATGGGGACAGGTTAGGGTACAGGTTAGGGTACCACAATGCTTTAGGGTTCGCGTATGCATTAGGGCACATGTTAGTGTTAGCGTATGGTTAGGATTAGGGAACGGTTTAAGGTAAGCGTAACATTAAGTGTTAGGGTTACGATCAGGGTTAGGGTTAGCGTTAGGGATTGGGAACGGTTTAGGGTACAAGTTAGGTTATGACAAGGGTTTTGGTTTAGCGTACGTGTTAGGGCACGGGTTAGTGTTAGCCTACGGTTCAGGATTAGGGTACGCGTTAGGGTAAGGCTTCGGGTAAGTGTTAGGGTTAGGGTTAGGGAACGGGGATGGCTTAGGGTACAGATTAGTGTACGACAATGGTTTAGGGTTAGTATACATGTTAGCGTAGGGTTAGGGTTAGGGTTAGGGTTAGGGTTAGGGATTGGAAACGGTTTAGGGTACAAGTTAGGGTACGACAACGGTTTTGGGTTAGCATACGTGTTAGGGGACGGTTTAGTGTTAGCCTACGGGTTAGGATTAGTGTACTCATTAGGGTAAGGCTTCGGGTAAGTGTTAGGGTTAGGGTTAGGGAAAGGGGATGGCTTAGGGTACAGTTTAGTGTACGACAATGGTTTAGGGTTAGTATACGTGTTAGGGTATGTGTTAGTGTGAGCGTGCGTGTTAGGATTAGTGTACGGTTTATGGTAAGGCTAAGGGTAAATTTTAGGTTTAGGGTTAGGGTTAGTGTTAGGAAACGGTGAATGTTTAGTGTACAGGTTAGGGTACGACAACCGTTTAGCGATAGCGTATTTGTTATGACACCGTTTATTGGTAGCCTACGGGTTAGGATTAGGGCTCGGGTTAGGGTAAGGCTTCGGGTAAGTGTTAGGGTTAGGGTTAGCAAATGGGGATGGTTTAGGCTAGAGGTTAGGTTTCGACAACGGTTTTGGTTTTGCCTACGTGTTAGGGCACGTGTTAGTGATAGCGTATGGGTTAGGATTAGGGCAGACTTTAGGGTAGGGCTAAGGGTAAGATTTAGGGTTAACATTAGTGTTAGGGTTAGGGAATGTGGATTGTTTAGGGTACAGGTTAGTGTACGCCAATGGTTTAGGGTTAGCGTATGTGTTAGGGCATGTGTCAGTGTGAGTGTACTGGTTAGGATTAGGGCACGGTTTAGGGTAAGGCTAAGGGTAAGCATAATATTTAGGGTTAGCGTTAGGGAATGGGGACGTTTTCGGGTACAGGTTAGGGTATGACGATGGTTTAGGGTTAGCATATGTGTTAGGGCACCGGTTAGTGTTAACGTACAGGTTAGGATTAGGGAAGGGGTTAGGGTAAGGCTTCAGGTAAGGGTTAAGTTTAGGGTTAGGGTTAGGGTTAGGGAAAGGGGATAGTTTAGGGTACAGGTTAGGGTTCAACAACGGTTTAGGTTTGGCGTACGTGTTAGGGCTTGGGTTAGTTTTAGAGGACGGGTTAGAAATAGCAAATGGGATAGAGTAAGGCTTCGGGTAAGGGTTAGGGTTAGGGTTAGGGAACGGGAACGGTTTAGGGTATAGGTTAGCGTACGACAGCAGTTTAGCATTAGCGTATGTGTTAGGGCACAGGTTAGTGTTAGCATATGGGTTAGGATTAGGGCACGGTTTAGGGTAAGTGGTAGTGTAAGGGTCAGGGTTAGGGTTAGGTAACGGGGACTGTTTAGGATAAAGGTGAGGGTACGACAATTGTTTTGGTTTAGCGTACGTGTTAGGGCACGGGTTAGTGTTAGTGTACGGGTTAGGATTAGGGCACGTGTTGAGGTAAGGCTTCGGGTAAGGGTTAAGGTTAGGGTTAGGTTTAGGGTTAGGTAACGGGGACGGTTTAGGATACAGTTTAAAGTAAGACAACGGTGTAGTGTTAGCGTACGTGTTAGGGCACTTGTTAGTGTAAGTGTACAGATTTGGATTAGGCCACGGTTTAGGGTAAGGTTAACGGTAATGGTTAGGATTACAATTCGGGTTAGGGTTAGGGAACGGGGACGGTATAGGGTACAGATTAGGGTAAGGACAAAGTTTAACGCTTTGCGTACGTGTTAGGGCACAGTTTAGTGTTAGCGTATGATTTGGAATAGGGCATGGTTTAGGGTAAGGCTAACGGTAAGGCTTAAGATTAGGGTTAGGGTTCGGGTTAGTGTTAGGAATTCGGGACGTTTTAGGGTACAGGTTATGGTACGACAATGTTTTAGGGTTAGCGTACATGTTAGGGCAAGGCTGTGTGTTACCGTACTGGTTAGGATTAGGGCTCGGTTTAGGGTAAGGGTAAAGGTAAGTGTTAACGTTAGGTTTAGGTTTAGGGTAAGGGTCAGGTAATGGGGACAGTTTAGGGTACAGTTTAGGGTACGACTACGGTTTAGTGTTAGCGTACGTGTTAGGGCACGGGTTAGTGTTAGCATACGGGTTAGGATTAGGGTACGGTTTAGGTTAAGGCTAAGGGTAAGCGTTAGGGTTACAGTTAGGTTTAGTGTTAGGGTTAGGGAACGGGGACAGTTTAGGGTACAGGTTAGGGTTCTACAACGGTTTAGGGTTAGCGTATGTATTAGGGCACGGGTTAGTGTTAACGTACGTGTTAGGATTAGGGCACGGGTTAGGGTAAGGCTTTGGATAAGGGTTAGCATTAGGATTAGGATTAGGGAACGGGGTCTGATTAGGGTACAGTTTAGTGTATGACAACGCTTTAGGGTTAGCGTACGTGTTAGGGCACGGGTTAGTGTTAGCATACGGGTTAGGATTAGGGCACGGTTTAGGGTAAGGTTTGTTAGGGAATGGAGAAGTTTTAGTATAGAGGTAAGGGTACGACAATAGTTTAGGATTAGCGTACGTGTTAGGGCACAAGTTAGTGGTAGCGTATGGGTTAGGATTAGGGCACACTTTAGGGTAGGGCCAAGGGTAAGGTTTAGGGTTAGCATTAGTGTTAGGGTTAGGGAACGTGGATTGTTTAGGGTACAGGTTAGTGTACGCCTATGGTTTAGGGTTAGTATACGTGTTAGGGCACATGTCAGTGTGAGCGTACTGGTTAGGATTAGGGCACGGTTTAGGGTAAGGCTAAGGGTAAGCATAATGTGTAGGGTTAGGGTTAGGGAACGGGGACCTTTTAGGGTACAGGTTAGGGTACGACGATGGTTTAGGGTTAGTGTATGTGTTAGGGCACCGGTTAGTGTTAACGTACAGGTTAGGATTAGGGAAGGGGTTAGGGTAAGGCTTCAGGTAAGGGTTAAATTTAGGGTTAGGGTTAGGGAAAGGGGATAGTTTAGGGTACAGGTTAGGGTTCAACAACGGTTTAGGTTTGGTGTACATGTTAGGGCTTAGGTTAGTTTTAGAGGACGGGTTAGAAATAACAATTGGGATAGTGTAAGGCTTCGTGTAAGGGTTAGGGTTATGGTTAGGGAATGGGAACGGTTTAGGGTATAGCTTAGTGTACGAGAGCAGTTTAACATTAGCGTATGTGTTAGGGCACAGGTTAGTGTTAGCATATGGGTTAGGATTAGGGCACGGTTTAGGGTAAGGCTCAGGGTAATTGGTAGTGTAAGGGTCAGGGTTAGGGTTAGGTAACGGGGACGCTTTAGGATAAAGGTTAGGGTATGACAATTGTTTTGGTTTAGCCTATGTGTTAGGGCACGGTTAGTGTTAGTGTTCGGGTTAGGATTAGGGCACGGGTTGAGGTAAGGCTTCGGGTAAGGGATAAGGTTAGGGTTAGGTTTAGGGTTAGGTAACGGGGACAGTTTAGGATACAGTTTAAGGTAAGACAACGCTTTAAGGTTAGCGTACGGGTTAGGATTAGGGCAAGATTTAGGGTCGGGCGAAAGTTAAGGGTTGTGTTAGGGTTAGAGTTAGGGTTAGGGAGCGGGTATGGTTTAGCGTACAGGTTAGGGTACGACAATGGTTGAGGGTTAGCGTATGTGTTACGACATGGTTTAGTGTTAGCGTAAGGTTTAGGATTAGGGCACGGCTTAGGTAAAGGCTTCGGGTAAGGGTTAGTGTTAAGGTTAGGCTTAGGGTTAGTGTTAGGGAAAGGGGACG
>NW_006776115.1:0-3269 GCF_000442215.2 Lipotes vexillifer
GCAACGGGAGAGGCCACAGCAGTGAGAGGCCTGCGTACCGCAAAAAAAATAAAAAATAAAAAAATAAGTAGCGGATGGTTCCTAGAGAGATACAAGCCACACACATATTGTCTATTCAAAATGCTCACTGTATTTATGAGTTGAAGAGCACATCCTTTAGGCAGCCCACATAACAGGAGCTCTAAATCGAGCAGACACTCAACCAGGGCTGGTTAACTAACAAAGTCCTCTGCAGAACAAGCAGCAGCCACGTCTCCACCCCACGCTTATGTTGAAACTGATAATGCCTGGTCGGGTTTCTCTCATCATCACAGTCCTTCCCCACAGGTCAAGGCCGGTTCTCACTTGACGGGCTGAGTCACATGAACATGACTTCCATGAACATGCCTTCCTCTCAGAGCGGATAAATGCCAGACTTGTTCCACTAACATCACACAGGGGCTCTGAACTGATAGCAGTCCCTAAATATATGACCAGGAACCCCTGTCCTTAATTTAGATTTTCCAGCAGGCTGGAGAAAACTCTACAGCCAGAGCGACAAGGACACACATGACCACTGTTACCCTTTCACCTACTTACCTTAGGTGAGGCCTATTGATCAGTTCAAGAGAATGCCCTCCACACTTTGAGTCAACCGTCTCTTTCCCAAATTAAAAAAAGTCCTATATAAACAAACAGGATGACCCTTTCCCCAAATATGTTTCCTTTAATCAGAATTCATGGAAAACTAAAAACTAAGGATGGTTTCTGTGTGATGTTCACTGTTCGCTTTCCATTTATGCTGTAAAGAAAAAATGTTGGTGGGATGGCCAGGTGGCTTTCCCAGTTGTGACTATATGATACACAGCAAGATGTGACTAATTAATAAGTGTTAGGTAAATTATAATCAGTGATGCCAATCTGGAAATTCTCAAGAGCAGGCTGACAGTTGTTTTCTGGCCTCTGTTTTCTGTGAGAATATCACAAGAATACCATCAGGGCTTATCCATAATGAATGTCTCCAAGTTCACATTTTATTATTTGCACTCACCCCCTAACAACACTTTACCTTAAAATGAACCATAACAGCCAACTATCCCACGAGAAGAGGAGGGAGGTACATTGTCTAACAATGATGCTTCCACAGCCAGCCCTGGGAGAGTTGTAAAAAGATTCTCCTGTGTAGAACAGTGGGGTTTCTGATTGCTAATTTGGTCTAACTGTGGTTTGCAAATTTAACTTCCTTTGAAGATTTATATTCACTTAATTCTCTGGTCCAGGAAACCAGAATTGAATTTCCAGCCACTAGTGTGTACCCTGAGTCTTGAGTCTTATTTCCCTTTGTATTTAGTAAAAAGCAGAGAATGAAATAGAACAAGAGAAAATATGCCTAGGAAAAAAACTGATAAAACCTGTGGAGAGTGGTAGGTAAAAATGAAAACACCCACATTCGACCATGAATCCTATGTGCAGCTATGGAAAATAAGAATTATTTTCTCACCTTGGTCATTTACATACTCATGTATTCATGGACTGAACAATCACTGATTAAGTGCCATGTTGTGTACAAGGGGAAAAAAGACTTTAAAGACTTTGCCTTTAGAGATTTATGGTCTAATAAAAAGAAAAAAAAAAAAGAAACTAACAATTATTTAATGGTCTGAACAGGCTTTTGGAAAGCTTCCTGGGGGAGATGACACTTGAGATGCCCAATTCTTGAAGAATCAATGTAGGTTTCCCAGGTGAAGAGCTAAATAAGACAGTGATAGTGGAAACTGGGGAGGTGAACAAGGCAGAATGCACAGAACCTGACTGGTCACCATGGAGGTGGAGGATAAGTAGTTGAGGCAGACGCCTGGGTTCCTGACTTGTGTCCAAAGGTGTCTGGTGGTGCCACTCAGAGCAGAGACTGCGGGGAAGAGGGCAGCTTAGAGGTAAAGGAGATGCTTCTGTTTGAGATATGCTGGTTTAAGGTGTCTGAGAGACTTTACATGGAAGTGTCTAAGAGTCAGTTTGCTATACGGCTCTAGAGCTCGGGAAATAAGTAGGAGCTAGAAATGAATGTAGATGAACTGAAGTTATACAAGCAGCAGGAGAGTCCACAGCTCTGGCTGTGGGCTCCCAGGGACAGTGAGATGAGCGATGGTTGAGAAGCCACCTCCGAAGAGGCCAACACGGAGCCATGGGCCAGAGAGCCAGCGAGGGGGCAGTGCCCCTGGGAAGGAATGGCCGACCCATCACTTACCAAAGGACAAATGAGATAAACTCTGGGGTGGAGGATACTACCTTTTCTTCTGAGAAAGAATTGAAGAACCAAGGGAGGATAAAAAGAGGACTCAGAGACGAAGAAAAAGGCAAATAATAGTGTCAGAGACACATGGGAGTTGAGATTACCTACAACAGCTGGTGGCACACACTAGCCCAGGAGCCGAATGACATCACACTTCCCACAAAAGACGGGAAGCGTGGTGGAGCTCTGGGTCGGCTCCGTCACTAACAAGCTGCGTCTGACCATCTCTCAGCAAAGACGTGAACCTGGGCGGCCTCAAAGTTTCCTTATTCCTTTAAGACGGACTCTGTTAATGCAAATGGAGTTCTAGCCTTTCTCCAGTTCCTCCCCAAAGGGTCCCACTGAGCCCCAGGGAATGGAATCAGACCAGGTGCTGTGGTAGGTGAGACAGGTCTACTCACAGGGGTCTCCCACCCTAGAGAACCCTGGAGCCCCTGCTTCCCTGGTTAGAACAGGAAGAGCTGCCCCAGCTCAGCAGGGCCACTGATGCCCGGAGTTAGAACACAGGGAGTTTGGGAGTGCAACAGGGCGCTGGCAAAGGTCCCAGGCCTTTTGGGTTCAAGCACAGGTGTGTCAGCTCCCACTTTCCTCCCATCTTTCAGAACTGTGCCCCAAGCTTGTCCTAGACCTTTATCCCGCATGTCATGCCAGGTTCCAGCACAACAGGGCCTCTTCTGACCAGAAAGTGAAAGTGACTGACCTAATTTGAGCAGAGCTCAGAGCTGCTCTATCAAAAATTAAGCCTAGGGACTTCCCTGGTGGTGCAGAGGTTAAGAATCCACCTGCCAATGCAGGGAACACGGGTTCGTGCCCCGGTCTGGGAAGATACCACATGCCGCGGAGCAACTAAGCCCGTGTGTCACAACTACTGAGCCTGCACTCTAGAGCCCAAGAGCTACAACTACTGAGCCTGTGCTCGCTCTAGAGACCACGAGCTACAACTACTGAGCCTGCGTGCCACAACTACTGAAGCCCACGCGCCTAGAGCCCGTGCTCTGCA
>NW_006776117.1:0-208 GCF_000442215.2 Lipotes vexillifer
GCATTGGGTCTTCGTTGCTGTGTGCAGGCTTTCTCTAGTTGCAGTGAGCGGGGGCTACTCTTCTTTGCGGTGCGGTGGCTTCTCTTGTTGCGGAGCACGGGCTCTAGGCCTGTGGACTTCAGTAGTTGTGGCTCATGGGCTTAGATGCTCTGCAGCATGTGGGATCTTTCCGGACCAGGGCTCGAACCCGTGTCCCCTGCATTGGCAG
>NW_006776118.1:0-208 GCF_000442215.2 Lipotes vexillifer
GACAGCATTCCTGTCCTCTGGTGGGATAATACTGAGGCACGTTCTCAGTTCTTCCTCGGGGACACCCAGTGGGACTGAATTCCACTTGCCCCCCAATGCTAACGGGCTCATCCGTGCACCCTTCGCTGGCCTCACCTTCTCCACGTTCTCATTCCGCTTTCTGGACCCCCTTTCCAAGGAAGCTCCCTGCACCAAGTCCCTGTCTCAG
>NW_006776119.1:0-841 GCF_000442215.2 Lipotes vexillifer
ATGGTGACAATATTCAGAGAGACATTGCCCTTGGTGACAGTACTCATGGAGACATTGCTCAAGTTGGTAGTTCCCATGGTAAGAGCGCTCATGCTGGCATGGCTCATGGTGCCAGTGCTCATGGTAACATTGCTCATGGTGGCAGTATCCATGGTGACAGTACCCATGTTGACAGTGATAATGTTTACAGTGCTCACGGTGATAGTGCGCATGGTGACAGTGCATTTGTTGAAGGTGCTCATGGTGAGACTGCGCACTTTGGAAGTGCCCACGGAGACAGTGCCAATGGTGACAGTGACCAGAGTGACGGTGCCCATGGTGACATTACTCACGGTGACAGTACCAATGGTTGAAGTACCCATGTTGATAGTGCCCATGGTGACAATGCTCATGGTCACAGTGCCGAGGGTGACAGTTCCCATGGTCACAGTGCACATAGTGATAATACGGTGATAGTGCTCATAGTTTTAGTGCTCATGGTTACGTTACACATGGTGACAATGTTCATGGTGGTAGTGACCATGGTGACAGTGTACATGGTTACAGTGCCCATGGTGACAGTGTTAACGATTACATTGCTCATTTTGGCAGTGCCCATGGTGATACTGCCCATGGTGACAGTGCTCATGGTGATATTGCCCATGGTGAGAGTCTTTATGGTGAGGGTGCTCATGGTGAGAGTTCGCACATTGGCAGTACCCATGGGTACCTGACTCATGGTGACGGTGCCAAAGGAAGCAATACCCACTGTGACAGTGCCCATGCTGACAGTGCTCATGGTGACAGTGCCCTTGGTGACATTGTCCATGGCGACAGTGCCCATGGTGACATTACTCACAGT
>NW_006776121.1:0-821 GCF_000442215.2 Lipotes vexillifer
GTTTTCTTTCTTTGTGACCTCCTTGTCTGGTTTTGGTATCAAGGTGATGGTGGCCTCGTAGAAGGAATTTGGGATTGTTCCTCCCTCTGCTATATTTTGGAAGAGTTTGAGAAGGATAGGTGTTAGCTCTATTCTAAATGTTTGATAGAATTCGCCTGTGAAGCCATCTGGTCCTGGGCTTTTGTTTGTTGGAAGATTTTTAATCACAGTTTCAATTTCAGTGTTTGTGATTGGTCTGTTCATATTTTCTATTTCTTCCTGATTCAGTCTTGGTAGTTTGTGCATTTCTAAGAATTTGTCCATTTCTTCCAGATTGTCCATTTTATTGGCATAGAGTTGCTTGTAGTAATCCCTCATGATCCTTTGTATTTCTGCAGTGTCAGTTGTCACTTCTCCTTTTTCATTTCTGATTCTATTGATTTGAGTCCTCTCCCTTTTTTTCTTGATGAGTCTGGCTAATGGTTCATCAATTTTGTTTATCTTCTCAAAGAACCAGCTTTTAGTTTTATTGATCTTTGCTATGGTTTCCTTCATTTCTTTTTCATTTATTTCTGATCTGATCTTTATGATTTCTTTCCTTCTGCTAACTTTGGGGGTTTTTTGTTCTTCTTTCTCTAATTGCTTGAGGTGCAAGGTTAGGTTGTTTATTCGAGATGTTTCCTGCTTCTTAAGGTGGGCTTGTATTGCTATAAACTTCCGTCTTAGAACTGCTTTTGCTGCATCCCATAGGTTTTGGATCGTCGTGTCTCCATTGTCAATTGTTTCTAGGTATTTTTTGATTTCCTCTTTGATTCTTCAGTGATCACTTCGTTATTAAGTAG
>NW_006776122.1:0-249 GCF_000442215.2 Lipotes vexillifer
GGAAGGTTATACCTTTCTAAGAATTTGTCCATTTCTTCCAAGTTGTCCATTTTATTGGCATAGGGTTTCTTGTAGTACTCTCTTAGGATGCTTTTTATTTCTCCAGTGTCTGCTGTAACTTCTCCTTTTTCATTTCTAATTTTATTGATGTTAAGTCCTCTCCCTCTTTTCCTTGATGAGTCTGGATAAAGGTTTATCAATTTTGTTTATCTTCTCAAAGAACCAGCTTTTAGGTTTATTGATCTTTGC
>NW_006776123.1:0-10767 GCF_000442215.2 Lipotes vexillifer
GCTAAACAACACACTACTTAATAACCAAGAGATCATTGAAGAAATCAAAGAGGAAATAAAAAAGTACCTAGAAACAAATGACAATGAGAATACGACGACCCAAAACCAATGGGATACAGCAAAAGCAGTTCTAAGAGGGAAGTTTATATCAAATCTTACCTCAAGAAACAAGAAACATCTCAAATAAACAACCTACCCTTACACCTAAAGCAATTAGAGAAAGAATAAAAAAACCCCAAAGTTAGCAGAAGGAAAGAAATCATAAAGATCAGATCAGAAATAAATGAAAAAGAAATGTAGGAAACGATAGCAAAGATCAATAAAACTAAAAGCTGCTTCTTTGAGAAGATAAACAAAACTGATAAACCATTAGCCAAACTCACCAAGAATAAAAGGGTGAAGACTCAATCAATGGAATTAGAAATGAAAAAGGAGAAGTAACAAATGACACTACAGAAATACAAAGGATCATGAGAGATTACTACAAGCAACTCTATGCCAATAAAATGGACAACCTGGAAGAAATGGAAAAATTCTTAGAAAAGCACAACCTTCCAAGACTGAACCAGGAAGAAATAGAAAATATAAACAGACCAATCACAAGCACTGAAATTGAGACTGTGATTAAAAATCTACCAACAAACAAAAGCCCAGGAACAGGTGGCTTCACAGGCGAATTCTATCAAACATCTAGAGAAGAGCTAACACCTATCCGTCTCAAACTCTTCCAAAATATAGCAGACAGAGGATAACTCCCAAACTCCTTCTACGAGGCCATCACCCTGATACCAAAACCAGACAAAGATGTCACAAAGAAAGAAAACTATAGGCCAACATCACTGATGAGCACAGACGCAAAAATCCTCAACAAAATACTAGTAAACAGAATCCAACCGCACATTAAAAGGATCATACACCATGATCAAGTGGGGTTTATCCCAGGAATGCAAGGATACTTCAATATATGCAAGTCAATCAATGTGATATGCCATATTAACAAATTGAAGGATAAAAACCATATGATCATCTCAATAGATGCAGAAAAACCTTTCAACAAAATTCTACAGCCATTTATGATAAAACCTCTCCAGATTGTAGGCATAGAGGGAACTTACCTGAACATAATAAAGGCCATATATGACAAACCCACAGCAAACATCGTTCTCAATGGTGAAAAACTGAAACCATTTCCACTAAGATCAGGAACAAGACAATGTTGCCCCTCTCACCACGATTATTCAACACAGTCTTGGAAGTTTTAGCCACAGCAATCAGGGAAGAAAAAGAAATAAAAGGAATCCAAATTGGAAAAGAAGAAGTAAAGCTGTCACTGTTTGAAGATGACATGATACTATACATAGAGAATCCTAAAGATGCTACCAGAAAACTACTAGAGCTAATCAGTGAATTTGGTAAAGTAGCAGGATACAAAATTAATGCACAGAAATCTCTTGCATTCCTACACACCAATGATGAAAAATCTGAAAGAGAAATTATGAAAACACTCCCATTTACCACTGTAACAAAAAGAATAAAATACCTAGGAATAAACCTAAGAAGACAAAAACCTGTATGCAGAAAACTATAAGACACTGATGAAAGAAATTAAAGATGATACCATGTTCTTGGAGAGATATACCATGGAGATGGAGAGATATACCATGTTCTTGGATTGGGAGAATCAGTACTGTGAAAATGACTATACTACCCAAAGCAATCTACAGATTCAATGCAATCCCTATCAAATTACTAATGGCATTTTTCACAGAACTAGAACAAAAAATTTCACAATTTGTATGGAAACACAAAGGACCCCGAATAGCCAAAGCAATCTTGAGAAGAAAAAAGGAGCCGGATGAATCAAGCTCCCTGACTTCAGACTATACTACAAAGCTACAGTAATCAAGACCATATGGTACTGGCACAAAAACAGAAATATAGATCAATGGAACAAGATAGAAAGCCCAGAGATAAACCCATGCACATATGGTCACCTTATCTTTGATAAAGGAGGCAAAAGTATCCAATGGAGAAAGACAGCCTCTTCAGTAAGTGGTGCTGGGAAAACTGGACAGCTACATGTAAAAGAATGAAGTTAGAACACACCCTAACACCATACACAAAAATAAACTCAAAATGGATTAAAGACCTAAATGTAAGGCCAAACACTATAAAACTCTGAGAGGAAAACATAGGCAGAACACTCTATGACATAAATCACAGCAAGATCCTTTTTGACCCACCTCCTAGAGAAATGGAAATAAAGACAAAAATAAACAAATGGGACCTAATGAAACTTAAAAGCTTTTGCACAGCAAAGGAAACCATAAACAAGTGAAAAGACAACCATCAGAATGGGAGAAAATATTTGCAAATGAAGCAACTGACAAAGGATTAATCTCCAAAATATTTAAGCAGCTCATGCAGCTCAATATCAAAACAAACAAACAACCCAATCCAAAAATGGGCAGAAGACCTAAATAGACATTTCTCCAAAGAAGATATACAGACAGCTAACAAACATATGAAAGAATGCTCAACATCATTAATCATTAGAGAAATGCAAATCAAAACTACAATGAGGTATCCCCTCACACCAGTCAGGATGACCATCATCAAAAAATCTACAAACAATAAATGCTGGAGAGTGTGTGGAGAAAAGGGAAGCCTCTTGCAGTGTTGGTGGGAATGGAAATTGATACAGCCACTATGGAGAACAGTGTGGAGGTTCCTTAAAAAACTAAAAATAGAACTACCATATGACCCAGCAATCCACTACTGGGCATATACCCTGAGAAAACCATAATTCAAAAAGAGTCATGTACCACAATGTTCATTGCAACTCTATTTACAATAGCCAGGACATGGAGGCAACCTAAGTGTCCATTGACAGATGAATAGATAAAAGAAGTTGTGGTACATCTATACAACGGAATATTACTCAGCCATAAAAAAACGAAACTGAGCCATTTATAGTGAGGTGGATGGGCATAGAGACTGTCATACAGAGTGAAGAAAGTCAGAAAGAGAAAAACAAATACCGTATGCTAACACATATATATGGAATCAAAAAAAAAAAGAAAAGGATCTGGAAAACCTAGGGGCAGGACAGGAATAATGACACAGATGTAGAGAATGCACTTGAAGACACAGGGAGGGGGAAGCATAAGCTGGGATGAAGTGAGATAATGGCATGGACTAATATATACTACCAAATATAAAATAGATAGCTAGTGGGAAGCAGCTGCATAGCACAGGGAGATCAGCTCGGTGCTTTGTGACCACCTAGAGGGGTGGGATAGGGAGGGTGGGAGGGAGACGCAAGAGGGAGGAGATATGGGCATATATGTATATGTATAGCTGATTCACTTTGTTATACAGCAGAAACTAACACACCATTTTAAAACAATTATACTCCAATAAAGACGTTAAAGACAAAAACAAAAAAAACAAAAGCCACTGGCTACATGTAGCTTTTGAGCACTTGAAATGTGGCTAGTCTAAATTGATAAGTGCTATAAGTGTAAAATACACACCAGATGTCGAATATTTAGCATAAAAATAATAATTTGGATATATTGGATAAAGCAGCATATATTATCCAAATTAATTTCACCTGTTTCTTGTTAATTTGCCAATCTACTAGAGAATTGAACATTACACATGTGACTCACACTGGAGGCTCACACTATATTTCTATGGGGCAGCAACCGTACTGGGGTGCAAGGACAGAGCATCAGTCCTTTTATTTCCACGGGATGGAAATAAAACACTAGTTCTCAAGCAGTGGCAGTTTGCTCCACCTCTTCCAAGGAACATTTGAATGTCTGGAGACATTTTCATTGCCGTTACTGGGTTTGGGGTGCTGCTGGCATTTAGTGGGAAGACCCAGGGCTACTGCTAAACATCCTGCAAGGCACAGAATGGCTTCCCAAAGCAAAGAGATTTAGAGCCAAAACATTAAGAGCCTCAAATCAAGGCTGAGAAACCCTAGATTTGAGGACAAGGAGGGTTAGCATAAGCAAGTGAGGTTCTCCATTCTCTGAAGAATCAGGGTACTTAGCAGAGAGGTGAACAGGGATGTTAACATAGGAGCTGGAAATTCAGCACTAGAAGCAAGGTACAAGGATTAGGTCTCGGTAGTTCTATTTTTACTTTCTTAAGGAACCTCCATACTGTTCTCCACAGTGGCTGCATCAATTTACATTCCCACCAACAGTGCAAGAGTGTTCCCTTTTCTCCACACCCTCTCCAGCATTTGTTGTTTGTAGATTTTTTGATGATGGCCATTCTGATCCATGTGAGGTGATACCTCATTGTATTTTTGATTTGCATTTCTCTAATGATTAGTGATGTTGAGCATTTTTTCATGTGTTTGTTGGCCATGCATGTGTCTTCTCTGGAGAAATATCTATTTAGGTCTTCCGCCCATTTTTTGATTGGGTTGTGACCCAGCAGTCTCACTACTGGGCATATACCCAGAGAAAACCATAATTCAAACAGACACATGCACCCCAATGTTCACTGCAGCACTATTTATAATAGCCAGGACATGGAAACAACCTAAATGTCCATCAACAGAGGAACAGATAAAGAAGATGTGGTACATATATACAATGGACTATTTCTCAGCCATAAAAATGAATGAAATTGGGTCATTTGTAGAGACGTGGTTGGACCTAGAGACTGTCATACAGAGTGAAGTAAGTCTCGTATCGTATATTAACGCATATATGGGGAATCAAAAAATTGTTATAGACAATCTTATTTACAAAGCAGAAATAGAGACACAGACATAGGGAACAAATGTATGGATACCAAGGAGGAAAGGGGGATGGGTGGGACGAATTGGGAGATTGGGACTGACATATATACACTGTTGATACTACGTATAAAATAGATAACTAATGAGAACCCACTGTATAGCACAGGGAACCCTACTCAATGCTCTGTGGTGACCGAAATGGGAAGGAAATCCAAAAAAGGGGGGATATATGTATAGGTATAGCTGATTCACTCTGCCGTACAGTAGAAACTAACATAACATTGTAAAGCAACTATACTCCAATAAAAATGTTAAAAAAAGGATTAGGTCTCAGAAAGAAATAGCATGAATCTATTCAGGAGAACTAAGGCCCAGAGGCCCAAGCCCCTGCCACACCCAGTCCATCCATCAGAGTTAGGCTGGAGTTACTTACATCCAGTGATTAGGGAAGAGCCAACCCTGTTGGCCCAGCACTTTTAACTGTGGGCAAAAAAGACATGCAGAGACTTGGAGCCAGGCGGGGGCCTGACAAACCTGACAGGTGAGATCAATTACATGATTTTTCCCAAAGATTTTTCCATGCATGAGTGTCAACCTCGGCACCCACTTATGTCAGGGCTCAGCAAACGGTCTCTTCAACCAAATAGTACAAATTGAATTTATGAAAAAGAGAAGTGGCTGTGTGGGATAAACCAGCATTTTCTGGAGATGCATTATTGGTTTCAATAGACCTTTATTATACATTTTAGAACACATTTCATGTCAAAGAGACAGCTAGGCTTTTGTTGAAGACTGAATTTCAGCAGCAAAATTTGAAACCTGTGATGTGTGCATATTAAACCACAGAAGCCTTCACTTCAGAGGATGAAATGATTTAAATTCTGCCTCTGTTCCTGAGACACTGCAGGGTGAGGGAGGATGTGCGTACTGTCAACAGTTTATTTTTAGCCTGGGCTTGAGACAGAATATTCTCTCTCAGTGCGTGCAACAATGGATGGCTTTCCGTCTCTTCAGGTATTTGTCTACATCACGTTGGCCCATATCTGACTATGAATGTGAAGAAAGAGGGCCACGGCATAGTTACATGGGCATAGGCGACCTTAGTCACTGCACCCCTTTGGGCCTCTCCACTGCCCACGTTTCCGCACATACCCTCCACACAAGAGCAAGCTGAGAAACACACAGTCAGGGCGTTCCATTACCCTCTCGGGGGATCTGCTTTTTTAAAAAAGAGGAACCAAGAAGAAGGCAGGGATGAAAGAGAAACAAAGAATGAGGGGGCAATGGGACTGGCAAGGTCTGGGCTGGGGCCTGGGTTCCATTCTCACTCTCATAGCTGAGTAATCATGAGCAAGGGACACAACCCACTCCTGCCTTCGTTCCGTTATTGTGAAGTAGGAACCATAGCTCACCGATTTCTTGGGCTTACATGAGATTAACAAAGAGCATCATTTGTTCAGAGCATGGACTCTGGAACCGTAGCAGCCGGGCTCAAATTCTGGCTTTGCCACTTACTTTCTATGTAACCTTTCACCAGTAACTCAACTCTGTATCTCTGTGAAGTGAGAGAAACAGTAGCCCCTATCGACCACGTAGTGTGAGGACTAAATGGGTTATGGCAGGTGAAGCACTGAGAGCTCTCTGGTCCTAGGTTACAGTGTCACTTAGCACTTGGCAGAAAACAGAGATATGGGGCATTTGGACTGGGTTCAGAGGAGAGTGGGCATCACAAATCACGGTGGTCTAGGAAAGACCATCTGGATTTCTTTCTTTCTTTCCTGCTTTATCTATGGTTTATTTATTATTGTAAGTATAGTTTTATTAAATAATTGCTCATTTCCAGCGTTTCCATTCACATCATAGTCTACGGGAATGCCACTCCCAGATGAGTTGTATGTGGCAGCCACGTGCATCTTAGAAGGCTGGGCCTAGGTACTCGTTTGACCATGGTACATCTCTAAGCACGGAACTTTATTTCAGGGTGAGCAGGTACCCCAAATGAAAACTGAGCTTTAATTTCTTGCCATCTAGGTGGGATGAGGCTCTGCAGGGGATTTAATCTGATGACAAAGCAATGAAGAAATGAAGGCGTTCTTGTTTCCCCCGAAGTTAAGTGGCTTCATTTCTACCACAGAAGCATGGAGCAGTGATGTTATCCACTATCGAACTGTCTTCTCTCCCAGTCTCTGGTGAACTTACCAAGTTCCCAGAGGGTAACGGCACTGGAGACTCCAGGTGGAAGAATGGAGGAAGCTGGGGAAGGCCTGGCTCCAAGCCGCTGAGAGTCATGCCTTAGGAGAGAGGAGGACTGGCTACATGCAAAGCAGATGACATCACAAGAAAGTGGAAGAAGCAGCACTAAACCCAGGTGGAGTGATAGCACGGCCACTTGATAAACTCTGGAGAAGCGAGGAAGATCTGCCCCAGGTGAGTAGGAGGCAGCCACGTTGGTATGATGACACTAATGCTTTTAGAGTCAGGGACAAATGTATCATCTCCCCGGCCCTCTGATAGGTTTGATTGGGGGCACAGTGGATTTATATCTTTTGGGGTGACAACTTTTGTCCTGACTGTAAGTGGAATTAGGGAGATGAGTGGCTAGACCAGCCTCCTAAGTTTAAAGAATGGAAACAGGAAGTCCTTAGAGCTCACAAGTCTAGGGAAGAGCAAGTTTTTTCTGTCTCCATGACTATCTGATTTGACAATGGAGATGGTGAAGAGTACCCTGTAAAGACAAGGTGGTTTATTTACACGTAGGCACTGAATTGAAATAATATACAGTCAAGAGGGACAGACCTAGAAGAATATTCCTAAGTAGTACTAAGTAAGTCGTTAGTGCCACCCCACGCCTGCAATGGTAAGGTTCCCTCTCTAACGACACCTGCCCATGTTTTGCTGCACACTCCTCTCTTCACCTACATCACTGCTATTCTCACGTTGAGCACTCATGGGGACCCTTTCAGAGTCATGGAGTCACAGAGCAACTGAATCGGTCAAAACTTTGAGAATATCTACACTGAAGTCCCATTTCTCAGGTAAACAGACTAAGGCCAAGATATGTTACCCAGATTGGTGATCCAAACGACACAGCAGCAGAGGTGGGATGAGAAACCAGAAAGTTTCTATGATAAAAAGAGTACAGAATTAGCCACCAAAGAGATCTGGATTTGAGTGCTATTTTGCCAGGTAGTAACTGTACAGACTTGCGAAGAACTCTACATATTCTCTGCTCTTTGCTTTCTCATCTGCCAAATGAGGATAATAATCATCACAGCGCATGGTTGTGAGGATTTAATGAAATGAAATATTAGAGAGTATCAAGTGGCAAAGCTTTGCAATGGGAATGTGCTGGCAGGTCTGAGGAACAGAACAGGGTGCTGCAGCTGGAAGAGGGTGGGCAAGGGTGGCAGGAGATGAGGTCCTCATGCTGATGACAGTATTCAGGGCCTTTGAGCCATGATAAAGGCTTTGACCTTTGCTCTGAGTAAGATGGGATACTTCTGTGGACAGTATCCTTCTGACCACTCTGGAAAGAACAGACTATAGAAGAGGCAGGGAATAGGTAGAAGGACATTACAATAATTCTGGCAAGAGATGACTGTAGCTGGGACCAGAGCACAGTAGTGGAGATGCTGAGAAGTGTTTGGATTCCAGAAATACTTTGAAGTCAGAGCTCAGATGAAGCTGATGAAATGGATGTGAGGTATGAGAGACAAAAGCAGAAGAGTTAAGGATTACTCCAAAATTGTTGATTTGTTCCACTGAAAGAAGAACAAATTTGGTAGAGGAAAAGCATTAATTCAGTTTTGGGGAGAGTACACTCTAGGTACAAGTAGAAATGTTGAATGAACAGCTGGGTATATGAGTTTGGAGTTCACGAGAGAGGAGCTGGTCGGAGTTATAAAATGTGGTCATCGTTAGGATACAGATAGTATTTAAAACCTTGTCCCCAGATGAAATCATCCAGAAAGTGAGTATGGGGAGGGTGGAAACAATGTCAGAAAACTAAGCCATGGGACACATGGGGCATGTGCAGGTCAGAGAAATGAGAACGAGTGTGCAGGGGAGAGTAAGAAGGAGCAAGCAGTGAAGCAGGAAGAGAAGGCTCTCCCCAAAGAAGGTATTTGAAGAAGGAAGTACTATTCAACTATGTCAAATGTTACTGACTGATCTAGTTAGATGAGGACTGACAACCAGCCATTTGTCTTAGCAACACGGAGTTCACCGGAAATCTTGATAAGAGCAATTTGGCTAAGTTAGTGGGGATGGAGGCTTAACCGGTGCGGGTTCATTAGAGAAAGTGGGTGGAAAATTGACTAGCTTGCCTACATATTAAAATATATTACAAAACTTCAAAAATTAAGACAGGTTTTATTGGCACATGAATAGAAAGACTGGCCAATGCAACAGAACAGAATTTCCAGAAATAGATCCAAATATATATGAGAATTCAGTATATGATAAAGGTAACATTTCAAGAATAAATGGTGTTGAAATAAACTATATACCATCTGGAAAAAGATAAAGTTAGATCCAACTTTATCCTTTCAAGATTTCCAGTGAACTGCTTATGAAGGAAAAAAAAGTTCTGAAAGAAATCGTAAGTGAAATCCTTTACACACTGGGAGTGGAGAAAACTTTCCCAACTATGACTCAAATTCCAGAAGCCATACGAAAGATTAATAAATTGCTCTAAACAAAAATTCAGCAAATCACTGTTTCACAGGACAAATAATAAACTGGAAAAGATATTTGCAGTATACATATCACAAAGTACTAATCCCTTAATATAAATATGAATTGTAAGAAAAATGACAATAACAAACAAAAAACAGCAAAAGATATAAACAGAGTTCAGAGAAAAAGAGATATTAATAGCCTTTCAACATATGACAAGATTCCCTCTCATGAAAAGAAAAATATAAATTAAAACTACACTGAAGTATCATTTATCACCGATCAGCAGGGCAGCAACTGAGAAATTTAACAATATTCTCTGTTGCTGAGGCTAAAGGATAACAATCATGGCCATGCATAGCTGGTTACAAGGCACATGGTAAATATCCAGGGAGGGTAACCCAGGAATATTTATCAAAATTACAGATGCACTGTATTAGTTTCCTAGGACTTCAGTAACAAAGAGACGCACACAGAGTAGCTTAAAACAGACTTTTTTTTTTCATAGCTCTGGAGACTAGAAGTCTGAAATCAAGGTGTTGACAGGGCCACGGGGAAGGCTCTGGGGAAGAATCCTTCCTTGCCTCTTTAACTTCTAGTAGCTGCTGGCAATCATTGGCATTCCTTGGTTTACAGAAGCAACACTTCAATCTCTGCTTCCATCTTTATATGGCTTTCTTCCCTGTATGTCTGTGTCCAAACTCCCTCTTCTTGTTAGGACAACAGTCGTTGGATTAGTTTGGGCCCTCATATTAACTTAACCTCAATTTAACTTGAAATGACCTCATTTTAACTTGGTTACATTTGCAGAGACTGTACTTCCAGATAAGGTCATAGTCACAGGTTTCAAAAGTTAGGACTTGAACACATCTTTCTAGGTGACACAATTTGATCCAAAACATACATTTTCCCTTTGACCTAGCAACCTGTAGGGGGTCATTTATCTTATATATCACTATAAAATTACGTGTGTATAAAGTTATTCATTGCACTGCTGTTTGTAAAAACAAATGATTGAAAATAACCCAGGTGACTACCAATAAGGGTCAGTTCAACAAACCGTGATATATCTGCACGATGGAATATGTGTAACTGAAGACATGATTGAGGAAACTCTATGCAATAACATGTACTGACCTGTGGTATCCACTGTTAGGTGGAAAAAGGAAAGGTGAAAACAGTTTGCATTGTATGACACCTTTTGGGTCATAAAGGAATAAAATAGAATACATGTTTACTTTAGCTCATATTTGCATAAAGTGTCATTGGAAAGATACATAAGAAATTTAATAAAACAGGTTAACTGTTGGAGGGGTAGCAGGAAT
>NW_006776123.1:10851-27508 GCF_000442215.2 Lipotes vexillifer
GCAGGAATGAGGAGGATGGACAGAGGTGGAAGCAAGACATCTCACTGCAAACTTATAAATTGTTTTGACTTTTAAACCATTTAAATATATGACTTGTTCAAAATATGTCATTAAGACTTCCATGAAGACAATTAGAGAATGAGAGGAGAGGACTGGGTATATGAACACAGATACCCTTCCTGCAAGTTTGATGCTCGTGCATTTTCTGCTACCAGAAAATGTTAATGGAAGGTTTTCAAACCAGAAGGAGGACTCATGATTTTTCTTCAAATGATCCTTAAAGAGCTTCTTGACTAAAACGTAGAGGGGTTGCCACTCAGTTGGCCATACCCCCAGGAATGCAACCAAGTTCTGACATCACAACGGACATCTTGATGACAGGGATTGACACTGACTGTAAATTACATCCTGATTTCAGAAATGTTAAAATGTGAAAAACTATGACTCTTAGAATAGGTTAAATATGGTAGCATAATTTCCAGGCTGCACTAAGATCCCATCTAAAGTTTATGATCATGGATTCAAAGTGGAACTGGCCAGCATGATTTTGTGTTTCTCTCCACCCACATTTAGCTGGCTAAGAGGAGGTGGATAATTGAATTTACCCAGCACTGGAGTTTTACCAGGGGAAAATGGCTGAAAGGAAAGGGGGCAAGGGAGCTGCAGAATATGCAGGCAGAGATTTTCATGGTGATGGAATCTAAGCTGGGTAAGGAGGGAAGTGAGGGCATGGGACTGTGACAGATTTCTCTTGGCAGGTGGCATATTTGCATTTCTTGCATGTACTTATTTATTCATTTTCCAAATATTTATTGAGTGCCTCTATATGTGCCATGTACCATTTTAAGCACTGAAGATATGATATCAAACAAGATAGAAAAGTTTCCTCATGTCGTTAAGTTACATTCTGCTAAGGGAAAAACAGATCATAGACAACAAAGAAATAAAAACAAATTTAAAAGACAAGAACAAACCAAATAATGCTCACAGCTATGCAGAGAATTAAAATTGGGTGATGTAATTAATTGGACAACTAATACATTTAGGGTAGTGAAGAAAAGCCTCAGTGATGAGGTGATATTTAAGGTGAAATCTGAATGGCATGAATGACCCAGTCCTGTAAATTTCAGGGAGACTAAAGTGAATTGGGCATGGGGAAGGCCATGTGCAAAGGTCCTAATATGGGAGCTCACTTAATTTGTGATAAATATGGAAAGGAGGCCATAGTAGCTGGAGCATGGTAGCTGAAGTTTAAAATGAGGAGATGAGATGGGAGAGGTAAATGGGAGCCAGACCATGTAGGGCTTTGTAAACCAGGATAAGCGTTTGGATTTTAATACTAAGTATGCACGTCATGTTATGATCTGGTTTATATTCATAAATGCTCAATCTGTAAGCTGTAGAATGAATTAGGATCTTCCTCGATGGGTTTAGGTCTCTATAAACCCATCGTAATTTGAAAATATTGTAAGTAGGAAATATATTTAATACACCTAACCTACTGAACATCATAGCTTAGCCTAGCCTACCTTAAATGTGATCAGAACACTGACAGTAGCCTATGGTTGGGCAGAATCATCTAACACAAAGCCTATTTTATAATAAAGTTGAGCAGCTCATTGAACGCTTTCATTTTCAACTTTCATTGAAAGTGAAAAACAGAATGGTTGTCTGGTACAGAATGGTTGTAAGCATATTGGCTGTTCACCCTCACTATCCCATGGCTGACTGGGAGCTGTGGTTTGCTGCCACTACTCAGCATCAGGAAAGAGTATCCTGCCACGTATCGCTAGCCTGGTAAAAGATCAAATTTCAAAATCTGAACTATGGTTTCTACCGACTCCCAACATTTGAATATTGTCTCATTATATTCACCCCCTGTAGCTATGGACCGTGAAGGCAACCTTGGGCATATTCACTTATAACAAATGGCTCTATTCTACCAAAAGCTTACTTGAATTACCAATAGGGAATTTACTTACTTGTGTGGAAGGAAAGAAGGAAGGAAGGAAGGAAGGGAGGGAGGAAGGGAGGGAAGGAAGAAAAAAGAGGCAAGAAAAGAAGGAAGGAAAGGACATTGAAAAGACAGCAAGGTCCCCATGAATGGAAGTTTCTAGGGGAAAGGATACAGTGAACACAGTATGTAGCTCGGTTTTCATTTGGTAATTGGACACCTGTGTTTTTAACAGTCAGCATGTCCTTCTCAAAGGCATATTTGAAAAAAGGTAGCATTTCTATCAATATTTCTCTGGGAAATGATTAAGCAAGCCCTTGTCCTAATTTTCTCCGCCTGCATGTGGTGGTAAGCAAACCTGTCCCATCTATCCTCTGAAAACGATGCAGGTGTTAATGCTCATGAAAATCACTGCACTGCCTTTTAGATCACGGGATTTTTCCATCCACATTAACCTTTAAGATGAAGGATGACATTTGCCTTTGCCTAAAGTGGGGGGAGGAGAAAGAAAAGACCCCAAAGACATGAGGGACCTCAGCAAGCTGTCAATGACATAAATAGTGACTGTGTCTTGGTCTAGAATGACACTGCAGTAAAGCCTTTGTAGTAGTGAACTGGGAAAACAAACAAACAAACAAACAAAACAGCTCAAATTGAAAACCACAAGTATGTTCTAAGGAATAAAGACACAGATCAGCTCAGTAGATTTCAGTGGAAGTAATGGCAATAGTGTAGGTTGGCGAATACAGCTTTAAACATGTCCCAGCAGGACAGCCAACTTGGAAACATGGGTCCCAATATCCAGCTGCATCATTTCAAAGAGCAGTCTGGGAGGAAATATAGAGATATTTGAACCTGGGGACTAATCTTTATATAATTTAAATGGGCTGCGGACAGCCACACCTGTGCTATTGGAAACTGCTGTTCCCAGCTCCATTTTTAGTAATTAGAATTAACTCTAACCTCAGCAAGATGTGGTTGG
This sequence comes from Lipotes vexillifer, assembly GCF_000442215.2. Classification (NCBI taxonomy): domain Eukaryota; kingdom Metazoa; phylum Chordata; class Mammalia; order Artiodactyla; family Lipotidae; genus Lipotes; species Lipotes vexillifer. The sequence continues at coordinate 13,788 of NW_006776123.1, forward strand.
TGTATAGCAATTTTATTTTCCATGCCTGTAGCATGGCTTTGAAAAATTCCTGCACTTCAGCCTCACTCAGAAGTTACAGAAAGAGTGATATTCACACCTTTATAAAAAATATTAAATTGGAGGGAAAATGCCCTCAGACTCAGATGTTTCTCATTTACATATAGGATTTTAGAGACGTTCCTAAGACTGGATCATGGCAGGTTATCATTGACATTTTCTAGAGAGGGCATATTTGATGACATAAATTAGGACTACAAGTTAATCATTAAGCAAAATTGTACTCCCAGTAAATTAATTAATCTCTATGCATGAAATTTGTTTCAGAAACTTAATGCCTGTCAGAGCACCCCCCTGAAACGGGGACCAGAGTTGTGATGTTTTACCTAATGCTTAATCACATGACTCCCTACAAAATACAGCATTCATTTTAGAGTTGCTGATGCCAAATAGAAAAACATGATCCAAGAAATATTATTGGAACGTGCTGTGATGCGATTAAAGCAGCCTGGACTAGGGGTATTCTGGAACCAAATTAAAATGGCACCAGTGGAGGCACTAGTGTGCTGGAAAAATTAAAGCAGAACATTCTTCCTTTTCAATGCAAGAATCTGCAGGTGGAAAGCAGGAGAAAGGGGTGTGCCAGCATCTTGCCAACGAGAATGATTTTTTAGTACCGAGATCTTCAGAAAACATAAATGCCACCTTCAGCTAAATCATTGCCAACCTACCTTGACATCATCAAGTTGCTAGATCAGCTTGTGAATAAGAAAGAGCCCTGAGAACTCTAGTCCCTTTATTCAAGTCTGGTATTTTTGGGTTACAGCTTAGTAAATCCATTTGCCCAAAGAATAGAATATGGCAAGAGCAAATTTCAAAGCACTGACCACCATGTAATGTTTTTCTCAATCCTCCAGAAGATCCAGCACATGAATACATGGTACATAACTAGCCCTCCATGTTGGGTGACTGATCCAAAAATAATGATCTCGAGTTTGAGAAGGCAGATACTTTACCTCATATACATACACTACCACCACTCTGTACTAGAGATAGGGTTTGTCTTGTTAATTGTCTAGACTTCTTAAAGTAACAGAGAAAATAGTAATAATGCACGTTAAATTTATGTGTGTCATTCTGTAGTTGTCACATTGCTAATAATGCAAAAAGTGAGAAAATATCTTTTTTAAAACTATTAAAAATTTTTATCTGATTCAACAATGAAGTTTCTCATATCCTTGATGAAAGAATAAATTCCTGACATACATCTCCATTGTTTTACTTTCATCTTTCTCTTTAATGCAGAGAAAATTTCAACAAATATTCATGTTGGAATTGCCTCTGTTCATCAATGGTAACCATAAATTGTCCACAGATAACATATTTTTTTAAAAAATCAACAAAAATATTCTATGAGAATCAATTGGCTTTATGGAATTTAGAGTAAAGAATATTATTTATGTTACTATTACTTGTAAATTGTGTGCTACATATTCCCTGTATCAATAAATTCATAGTAAGCATGTGTGCATGTGTGTGTGTGTGTGTGTGTGTGTGTGTGTGTGTGTGTGTGTGTGTGTGTGAGTGTGTGTGTGCAGAGCCAGTTGTTAGACACTTAACACAAACCGGCTGAGGACTGAGGATAGGGCCGATAGGTCTAAAGGTAAATCCCCCAAAACAAAGAAAACGAAGCCTGAAATGACCAAAGTTCCATATTTAAAATGTAGAAGACCAGACAGAGATCTGGGTCACAGAAAATCTAAAAATGAAAGAATTAACAGAGGCCGGTCAAAGTAGGTCGAATTGACCAGTGGTCTATATTTTTGAGAACACCTGTAATTTTTGCTTATACTTTTCTCTCTTCATGGAAAGTAGTAACTAAATAACTAATATTTATTAGGTAATCACTATATGTCAGATGCTATCCTAAACATTTCACGGGGCATTCACTGTGACCACAATAACCCAAGGAGTTAATATATTCTTCCCCACTTTTTCAGATGGAAAATAGAGCATCAGCATGACATGAGGCAACTTGTTCAAGGACACAAGATACTAAGTGTCTTTCCACTACCCAATCTCTCAAACTCTGTGTTGGTAGTTGCCCCAGGAAAGAAGTGCTGACCACTTCCACTGGAAAAAAAAAAAAAAATCTCCTTCGTTTGAGTCAAATTGTCCAGAATTTTAATCTACCTTTCCAGCCCCTTTCCACCACAATTAACTCTTCAACAGGCTATTTTTCTGTCCATCTCACCTAAACTTTCACATACATGTTTTGTTTGCTGTCTGTTTGCCTTTTTCCCAGTACCCTTCTTCTAAATAACTCTTCTTCACAAATCTCAATTCTAAATTCTACTCATCCTTTAGGGTTCAACTTAAATGCAGTCTTCTCTGTGGATTCCTTGATTTTCCTGGCTTGAAAAAAAATATCCTCTACTCATTCAACCCACTCTCTCTGTAACTCTCTTATAGCACTTAACCACTTTCCACATTGAATTAGGCAGCCTTTGCCAAGATAGAATCTGGGAGAACTCTACTGTACTCATTTGGTCCTACCATGACAATATCTATTAGCATTAAATATTCTTTATTTTTCCCAGTGTTACCTCCATTCATTTTACCCTGGAACTTATTTTCCCCAAATACCCATTAACATAACATGGCTCCAGTGTTCCAAGGGACCACAATTTAGGGAATACTGGAAGGTATTATCCCTCCTTGACCATGGATGCAGGGACACAAGACCAGATTTTATCTTTGAGTCACTCATTGTAATTTACCCGTTGCTTTGTGAATAGGAATTGAGAAAATATTGGTTGAATGAATAAATGAACATGAATAACTATTTCTGTACTTGAGTAAAGAGGAGGTCAGTGGCCACAGACAGAGTACAAACTCTGGATGACCCTCCACAAAGCTTGCTTTTGGAAGCACTCATCTGCAAGTATCCAACTGGGTAGCATTCCTATGACAAAGTTAGGCTGAAGAACAGTCTAAGCAGCAGTTGACAGAGGACATATCAAGGCATGTGGCTGAGTCCTCCTCAGTTTGCTGCACAAGAAGGGGAAAATAATAGGGAAGATTTAGGAAGTATCAATATGGCCTCTGCCATTACCCAGAAGTAACCCCTGCACTGGCTTTGCCAGAAGACTGAAATGTTTATAGAAGTTCTTTGTTTAGGTTTAGGCCTCTCCCTGTGCCTCTTAATTGAAATCTCCCTGGTAGGAGTCTCTCATGTATACCTAACAATTTTATCCTATGGTCCTCTTTTTACAGGTTGGAAAGAGAGGACCTTAGGAGAAAATAAGTGCCTTCCATGGAAAGGTTCCTGGAAAAAAAAAAAAAAAAAAAGCATTCAGAAAAAGGTCACCAAAGGACTACCTTTTTTAAGGTCACAAGTTTCCCAAATGTGTATGTGATACGTGGGTTATGTAGATTTGTGTGGACCTACATGTAAAAGTGTTTTCTCCTCTTGAAAGCTATTTTTCCAGCCACAGGTAACCATGAACACACTGAAAAATTAGAATAAAAATAACAAAATTATTTTCCATTTACCTTGACCCAGAGCTGCCAGGAGAAAATCTCAGTGGAAAAGTCTGAAAACTGCAGATATAGTGTACCCAAGTTCTGTACAGTTTAGCAAAAATGATGGAAAGATGTACCTTCATTACCAATTATAGGCTGCCTGATGTGTTCCCTGAAAAATGATCAAATCTGTTACCTCCTAAAAGCAAGTCACTGATGCATGCTCCTCCCCTGCCCACCCACCTCGGGCCCCATCTCTCCGGCCTAGTGTCCACACACACAATCTGCCCCACCATGATTTATGGTTTAGAAAGAAGAGGATTACTGGATGAGGTGTATACAAGAGCAAAAGGGAACCTGGACAAACCATCAAAGAGAAGAAAGGCGAAAGAGTAAACAGGAAAAAAAACAGAACAACTATTAAATAATTCAGGACAATGCCCAAAGGAAAACAGACACTGAATGGGAATGGAGGAAATAAATAGATTAAGGTATACAACAGAGGAAAAAAAAAAAAAAAAAAAACAGAGTGGAAAGAAGGAGATGAAAGGGCTCACCCAGGGGAGAAAAGCAAGACGGCATTGCTGAGACCCTGCAGGAATATTGACAACTGGATAAAGAATAGAAAAAAAAAAATAGCTCATATATCTTGACACATCTGGAGAGGCCCTTGGCAGTGGCTTCTTCTGATTCATACAGGTGTTCAATGCTTTCAGAAAGCCTATTTTTCTGGCCCAGTTAGAGGCTTTTTGGAAGTGTGGGGCAGACAGTGACTTCTGAAAGTAGTGGCCCAAGGATTATGGCTGAGGATGGAAAGAAAGGCATTTTATGGGGATATATGTATACACAGAGCTGATTCACTTTGTTATACAGCGGAAAATAAAACTAACACAACATTTTAAAGCAATTATACTCCAATAAGGATGAGAAAGAAACAAAGAAAGAAACAAAGAAAGAAAGAAAAAAGGAAAAGAAAAGAAAAGAAAGAAAGAAAAGAAAGAAAGAAAGGAAAGAAAGAAAGAAAAAGAAAGAAAGAAAGAAAGGAAAGAAAGGAAGAAAGAAGGAAAGAAAGAAAGAAAGAAAAGAAAGAAAGGAAAGAAAGATAGAAAGGAGAAAGAAAGGAAAGAAGAAAGAAAGAAAGAAAAGAAAGAAAGAAAGAAAAAGGAAAGAAAGAAAGAAAGAAGGAGAAAGAAAGGAAAGAAGAAAGAAGAAAGAAAGAAAAAGAAAGAAAGAAAGAGAAAGAAAGGAAAGAAAGGAAGAAAGAAAGAAAGAAAGAAAGAAAGAGAAAGAAAGAAAGGAAAGAAAGGAAGAAAGGAAGGAAGGAAGGAAGGAAGGAAGAAAGAAAGAAAGAAAGAAAGAAAGAAAGAAAGAAAGAAAGAAAGAAAGGCATTTTAACTTCATTCTAGAATTGAGAGGTCACATATTCTGAAGTTAACACTGAGGCCTATCCCAGCTAAACATTTTAACCCAGCAAGAATTGAGGAAGCAGGATTCATTCTATGCTGTGGATGTTGTCCCATCTGGGCTACTTTGTTTTCCAACGGTCAGTGAAAGTTTTCCTTGAGTAACAAATACAGTGGCTCTAAGAGTTGGTGGGAATGCAAACCTCACTTGACAATTGGGAGAGCAAACATTTGCTCAACAGACATTTATTGAGCACTTTGCTATGTGCCAACCTCTGTCCTCTTCCAAGTGAGTGAAGCAGGAAACTTGGGGTGGTGCCAGGTAATCTGTATCTTAGCAAACACTCAAGCTGATTCTGGGGCCATGATCTTCTGACCATTTTTCCAGAAACAATTCAAGGGCAGCATTTCTCAACACTTTTTTCAATTATTACTCACTGAGGAGCCTTTCTAGACATTTTTTCCTAACCATACTCTCATTAAAATTGAATGCCACAGATATATTTTATATCTGTTTATGTACCATGGCCCTTTAGAGGGCCATGAACTACTTTAATGTATAATTTTTTTTCACCTTCCAAGAATATTCTCCCCCTTGGGGGGACCATCTTGCCCCTATTAAGATATCACCTGTGTTCTAGGGGTTCAGTGACAGTTAAGACCCCCACTCAGTTGGGTTCAACAAATAATCACTGAGCACAAATTATGTGTCAGGCACTGTGCTAGATCCTGGTGGCACTAGGTACATAAATCAGTAATACATTGTCCCTCTCCAGCACTCACTGGGAGACAGAAGTAGTCAAGAGATCATTCCAGCATAACAGGGAAGCTACAGAATAGAGTCAAGCAATGGATGCCCTCGCTCCATAGTGGAGGGTGGTCAGTCCAGGTGGAAGTTGAAGGAAGACATCCTAGAAAAGACATGTGCGCTGTGGGGCATGAAGTTGAGATAAGTTAACCAAAGAAAAGTGGGTAGTTAAACCAATCTTCAAGGACAACGTGGTTTTTGGACCGGTTCTAGAATTATGCCTGGGATTTGGACAGACAGATATTTGAGATTTCTCTGTTGGGCATTAGGAGATAGACTTGGAACAAAGAGAGTTTTTTTTCCCCCAAATATAAATTGACTTATGTGTACAGTGAGTGTACAATAAAAACCTTTTAAAAATCCACTTTTATAAGTGGGAGAATGAGGTTCAGGTGTGTGTGTGTGTGTGTGTGTGTGTGTGTGTGTGTGTGTGTGTGTGAGATACCAGTTCTTCACAGCACTAGATACCTAGCAAGTAACACATTAGTATGAGATCTTATATTTATTTATTAGTTTATTTTTAGGAGCAACATCGTGAATAGACCCCACCCCAATCCCAAGTGTGTTAAGTCCACAGCATTTCTTACCCTTTGTCTCCATCTATCAGTAGCAAGGCCACTCAGGAAGCAACATACCCTGGATAAGCCATGGCTTCCTCTTTCATTGGTTTGCAAAGAGAGGGAGCTCCCAGGGCGATGATGAGTTTCACAATTACAAGTTCATTGGTGTGAGGAAGCTCTTATTCGTCTGTCTCACCACAGACAGTCAGGGCTGAGCTGAAAGATTACATGGTCCCTTAGGTCTGCTTTTCCCCCCAATAAAATGCTCTACTCATGGTTCATGTCTCAATAGCATGTGCGCGAACATTAAAATTCTGCCCTGCCCTATGAAGTCTCTACTCAGAGAATATGTTTTCTTTGCTTCAAGAACAATAACTGGCTGAGAGAGTGGCAGGTGCCCAGCAAGGTGCTTTGGAGGGTTATAGAGTATAAGACATAAAGATATTAGGAGCCCATTTCCTAGTTGGACACATGCATCAAAACATAACCACACGAGGAAATGCACACAGGTCAGCATTCACCAAAATGTTAAAAGGAATTACCGGAGTAGAATAAAAAGTTCCCATGCTTAAGTAAGTTTAAGAACACTGGGGTAAATAAAGATCAATAACCTTTTCAAGCTCTTCATGGAGTCTTTAAAATGTGAACGTAAGTTATTGAGTTGTGAATCCCTAAAAGTAGGATGGCCATGTAACGTATTAGCCAACCTCGGACCCTTGTTAGAGGAAGAGAGGAGAACTAGTAACCATATGTCAGATTAACAGACACGAAACAGAATTTCCTCAGGCATCCTGGGATGTATGGTCACCCTACTTGCAAAGGCAATACAATGTCTGTGTTTGCCAAACTCATTCCATGTAACTTCTTATTGCTGCTGTTAAGCTAAGCTTCCATAAAGGAGCTGTTAAGAAAAATACTTGTGTTAACAGGAGAAACGGTGGTGTAGGGGAAAGGGCACAGTTATTACAGGCAGACAGACTTGGGCTCACAACTCAGCTCTACCAGATACTAACAAATACTCGAGCAGTGGTTCTCAAAGTGTGGCCCTCAGACTAGCAGAGTTACTAACATCTGGAAACTTGTTAGAAATGTGAATTCTATGGTCTTGCCCCACACCTGCTGAATCAGAAACTCGGGGGATAGAGAACAGCCGTTAAGCAGTCTGTGCTTAACAAGTTGTTAGGTGATTCTGAAACACACTGAATCAGACACTTTATTTGACCAATCAGAGCCTCAGTTTAGCCATTTAAGAAACGATGCCAATAACCTGCCTTATGGATTACCCATGGCTTAAGGCAGGTACATTAAAATGTTTGCTACCTATATCAGTGTATCGGTCCTTTCAGAGTTACAGATGGCTCACTTAAAATATTAAAATAAAAGGAGTCCAGTGAAGATATAAATGTGGGTCAGCGTTGATGAAACCCATTCCCAAGGCCAGGTCAATCCTCTGCACTGCCCAATACAGGGCAGGTGGAATGGAGGTTGGAGAGACACCCACCATATACATTCTTCTTGTGTTATGGCACCTACAACTATTTTAACTCTCTGATATGTATCTGTCCCCTTCATCAGACCATAAGTTTCTTAAGGGCAGAGACCATATCATCCAGATTTATTTTTCTACACCAAGCACATAGGTGGTCCTCAATTCATGTTTGAATAAAGGATCACATGGGTTAAAAGACAGTCTCTGAATTGTCTTGACACATCAGAAAAGAGAGAGGAGAGAGCTAACAATGAGATAACTCCTTTTGCCACATACCAGCCCACAGGATTTGTCACCAGCCCAGAGCAAGTTGTTCCAGCTCCTTGCTTAGATTTCTGCATCTTTTAAAACAAAGGCATAATGCATGAGGCTAAACATGGAGTCTCAGCAGCACATCTTTTCTGGATATTGCTATTTCAAGCTTCCTTCTGCTGGGTGCGCAGCTCCATTGCAACGTATGTATGCCTCATCGGAAACAAACTTTGTTGTCAGTTGGGTCAGTTTGATAACCATCATCCTTTAGGCAGGTCATTGGAAAGATGGGAAAGTAAATGGTTTCCTGTGACTCACTGGGTAAACTACCCCTCAATTTACAGTTGAGTACATTGAGACTCAGAGAACTCATTAGTTGGTCCAGAGCAACTTGGCACTTGAGGGTACACTGTAATTCAGCAAAGAGTGCGACTGTCCTGCTCTACTTAGTCAGAATGCTTTAACTAATCCCTCTTATCTCTCTACATTATGCTGCAAAGTCTGAACACAGGTAAAGCTGTGGTCAGCTAAAGAGATTATCTGCATTCCATCTACTTGTTCTGCCTTGTGACAAAACCCATTTAGGTTCAGGGTCTAGTTTTGACCCAATGGGTTCCTCAGAAGCCCCAGATTTTTCTACAGTAAGACATTCCTTTCTCTCCCTGAAATTCCTTTTCTGATCCAGCTTTCATCTCCTCTGTATTTAATAGGCAATGCCCAGCATTATGTACAGGAAATATTTAGTGCCAATTCTATCTAGTCCCTGCTTGAACTCCTATTTGGTTCTCTCTGGATGTCTCTACCCAACGAACCTTTGTGTTAGTTCTCTGGCTCTCTCTAGGTTACCTATTTCCTCCCAATATTTTTAGAGTATTAGCTAAAGACTTCTATAATCTCCAGAATCTACTCCTAGTTGATTAATCATTCCCATTTGTCATAAATCACACTCTCAATGGTGCACAAGCCAATTCATTTTCTGGGTCCTCTCTGCCTCCGTCACCTTCACCTTCCTGGAAGTATTTACTCAGAGCCTGGCATTGTTTAGGATACCATGACCAGGCTCTAACATACACCTATCAATGGTACCAATAATATTAATATTGCTAACTTCAGCACCCACTTTTCTCTCATTATCTTAACCTCTCAAGAGCATTTGACACAGTTGACCCCCTTCACCTCCAAAATATGCGTTCTGTTTTCCTGTGACACCGTGCCCTTCTGGTTTTCTTCCAATCTCACTGCCCTTTGCTGACTTTTTCTCTTCCACCTGATGTCTGGATGCTAGGGCATTCCAGAGCTCTAACTCTCCCCACTTCTCCATCTGTCCTCTCTCTCCCTGGGTGACAGAGCTTGGATTTAGGATCTTAGAGTAGGAACAGTTCTAGCAATGTCAGGTTCCAGATAGGTCAGAGTGGATGTTACTAAGATTAAGTAGACTAAGAAACCAAGAATCCAAGGTTTGGGGACAGTTACCCACATGGACCTTGAAACCACTCAAAAACATGGCAGACAAGGGGGTAAGAGGGAAGCTGTGAGCCAGGTTCCAGGTCATTTGATGAATTTGAAGGTAACACTGGAGGATGGATGAGACACCCTGATAGGAGGAACCAAAAGGGGCCTTGGATCTGAAGAGTGTCCTTGGGACCTGAAGACTGAAACAATCTCACCTTTCAATTTTAATAAGTTTAGTCACTACTGACCTTTCTCCTCTGGACCACTTGCAGTAAGTTGTTGAATATATGTTTATGACTTCAATTTTATTTACTTTTCAATAAATATGTCAATAGATATGGCCTTGTAGTATCCTCTGTCTTTGGATATATTGAAAGCTCTGGGCCCCAGGAGGGAGTGAACTGGGTCACATATCCTTTCAGTGTTGCTCATTCACACAACTTCACACAAACAGTAGACTAGCATATGATACAGGTTTGGATAAGAAAGTCTCAGTAAGTGTTAATATGGCTTGTGGAAGCACTTTCCTCTTAGTGTTGTAAAAGATTTGGGGCCTATACATTTCATTGTACCGTCTTCTCTCACAAGTGACAATCATCCCATCTAGGCAGACCTAGTGCAGCCATCTAGGCAGGCTCAAGCTCTTGGAGAGGGACTGAGGGCTCAAGAATGCTGGGGTTTTCCCCTTTACTGTAAGTCTGGTCTTGAGTATCTGGTTTTTGAGTATCTTGTGCACAGAATAGTCTGTGATAGAGTGAGGATGCTCAGATGTTTGTCTCTATGCTCAGGGGAACAGTCTGTGTAAAGGGCGGAAGGCATCACGCTCATGACTCCAGTGACTGGAGAACCCAGGCCTACCATCCTTGACCCAGAACTTTAGCTGATTTTTACAAACTAGATCAATCCAAGAAGTACCTGAAACAGCCTCTCCACCCTTCATCTTCTTCCACCATGTTTTCATTTGCCAAATTGTACTAGACAATTTCTTGGGAACAACCTCACTCATTTATTCAAAAACATGCATTGCATCCCTAATATCTGGCAGTCATTGTGCTAGGCAAAAAGACAACAGAGACGAATCAAACTTATGAATTCCCTGTCTTTAAAAAGTTCATAATTTAGTGTGTTGGGGGGCTGGGGTTCTGAAGTCAGCAGCCTAAGATAGAGAAGCAAGGACTACAGTTGATGAAGTACACATAGGGATTTATGGGCATGCAAGGGAAGAACCCTATCCCAGCACGGGATTCAGTAAAAGCTTCCCACATGACATGAGCCCTGTGCTGAGTGTTGTGAAGCTAGTAGGCAGTAACCAGCAGACTCTGGGTTTCCAAGCATATCTTGTACTAAGGCACAGGAGTGAGAGAGCATGGAGCATTGTGAGAACTGCCTCAATATGGCATATTTTCCCACTCCCACTTACATCTGGGTATTCTGGACATGAACATTGTAAACCCAATGTCACTGGTATCAATTCAGAATTTTTAAAGACGGCCAGAGGCATAATTTCAGTGAGTGAAATTAAGGATCAGGGCTAGAAAAGGCCACTGAGAAAGCACTTTAGAAAGGCAATGGAAGCAATTCCACTTCTGGGAATACAGTCGAAGATAACAAAAACAGTAACTCAAAAAGATATCTGCACCCCCATGTTCATAGCAGCATTATTTACAACAGCCAAGACAGAGAAACAACCCATGTGTCCATCAATGGATAAATGGATAAAGAAGTTGTGGTATACATATATATATATATATATATATATATATATATATATATACCCAATGGAATACAAATTCAGCCATACAAAATGAGGAAATTCTACCATTTGTGACAACATGGATGGACCCTGAAGGCATTATGCTAAGTGAAATAAGTCAGAGAAAGACAAATACTGTATAATCTCACTTATATGTGGAATCTAAAACAAAACAGAACAAAACTTGTAGAAAAAGAGATCAGACTTGTGGTTACCAATGGCAGGGAGTGATGGGAGGGGAAATTGGAGGAAGGTGGTGCAAAGGTACAAACTTCCAGTTATAAGATAAATAAGCACTAGGGATGTAATGTACAGCATGATGACTATAGCTAACACTGCTGTATCATACATAGGAAAGTTATAAAGAGAGTAGATCCCAAGAGTCCTCATCACAAAGAGAAAAACATTTTCTTTTACTTTATTCTTTTTCTCTCTTTTCCTTTTATTGTATTTATATGAGAAGATGGATGTTAGCGGAACATACTGTGGTAATCATATATATATCAAACCACCATGCTGTTCGCCTTAAACTTATACAGTGATGTACGTAAATTATTTCTCAATAGAACTGGGGGAAAAAGTCAGTGGAGTTTTTGAGGGTTCTGCAATTCATTAGGACCCACATAGAGTGCGACACAGAAAACAAAGACTCCTCTCTTCTTTCTAGTTCTTCCAGCCACGTTAGAGAAGGAGAGTGAAGTGGCCCTTTTATTTTCTCTGGTGATTTGGTCTATGAATATTTGATAAATTCCTGGAGGTAAAGTCACAGTGGCAGCCCATACCAGGCAATAAAAGACATAGTTCAACAGACACATGCTGTGTTTGACAAACTCCTTTGTCCCAGGCACAGTTCTAGACACTAGATACAGAAACAAGTAAGACATATCGTAAGCCCTCTGAGCAGATGACTCATCTTTTCAATTCACATGCACCATCACAGTCACCATCACCATCACCGTCACCGGGGAGAGCTGCCCAGGACTGCAGGCTGGGAAGACATTAACAGCCACTTGATCCAAGCCTTTCTTTTTTTTTTAACATCTTTTTGTTTGGTCTCGTGGGTTTTTACCTTGCTCCTTCATCTGCTGTGTGTTTCTCTCTCTTCTCATTTTGCTTAACTTACTGTGTTTGGGGTCTCCATTCCGCAGGCTGCAGGTTCGCAGTTCCCATTGTTTTTGGTGTCTACCCTCAGTGGGTAAGGTTGATTCAGTGGGTTGTGTAGGCTTCCTGGTGGAGGGGACTGATGCCTCTGTTCTGATGGATGACGCTGGATCTTGTCTTTCTGGTGGGCAAGACTGTGTCTGGTGGTGTGTTTTGGGGTGTCTGTGACCTTATTATGATTTTAGGCAACCTCTCTGCTAATGGGTGGGGCTGTGTTCCTGTCTTGCTAGTTGTTTGGCATGGGGTGTCCAGCACTGGAGCTTGCTGGTCGTTGAGTGGAGCTGGCTCTTAGCGTTGAGATGGAGATCTCTGGGAGACCTCTCGCTGATTGATATTACGAGGGGCCGGGAGGTCTCTGGTGGACCAATGTCCTGAACTCGGCTCTCCCACCTCAGAGTCTCAGGCCTGACACCCAGCCGGAGCCCCAAGACCCTGTCAGCCACACAGCTGCTAGTGTTGGAGGGTCTCCTGCAGCGGCGGGGCCCACCGAGGGGACAAGGACACTGACAGCAGAAGTTCTTGGAAGTACTCCTCGGCATGAGCCCTCCCAGAGTCCCCAAGTCTCATTAGAGGTAGCTACAGTCCCTGGCCACTCTGGGCCCTGAAGCTTCATCATTAAAGAACGTAAGATCAAGCTCACCTAATAACTGTTTAGACCCAAGAAAATGAATAGAATTAGTCCTAAAATTCCCTGACATTTGTGCATCTCTAGCTGCCTGTTATGTTGTATCCCGTATCATTGAGATCACGGATGTCACTTTCTAAGTCGAAGCAACACAAACACATTTCCCTCCCACCCCTGGCCCCCAACTAGCACTTTTGTTTAAGGCTGCATTTCTTATTAGTTCCCAACAGTGTTCACTAGATTAAAGATGCATCAGAAATTAGATTCTTTTTTTTTTCTACTTTTGTCCCTGAAGAGTGTAATAAAAAATAACCCAATAAATCTGGTAAATTAGCAATAAAACTCAAACTTTGGGGCATATGTGCAACTCTCCTGCTGAGGAAGAAATGTCAAACTATTGACAGCTGACCAAATCAGATTACACATTCCTATTTATAAGCAGGAAGGATGAAAGACGATTCCTCCATCTAAATTGAAGCAAGTTCACCACAAGGAACAAAAAAGTCTCAGGGGTGGAGAATATCATTGTTTTATTTCCTATGCAGCAACCATAATCTTATGTAAAGGAGAACATTTTAAAAGGTCGCTTCTTGGGCTTCCCTGGTGGCGCAGTGCTTGAGAGTCCGCCTGCCGATGCAGGAGACGCGGGTTCGTGCCCCGTTTCGGGAGGATCCCACATGCCGCGGAGCGGCTGGG
>NW_006776123.1:28679-29654 GCF_000442215.2 Lipotes vexillifer
GATCCCACATGCCGCGGAGCGGCTGGGCCCGTGAGCCATGGCCGCTGAGCCTGCGCGTCCGGAGCCTGTGCTCCGCAAATGGGAGAGGCCACAACAGTGAGAGGCCCGCATAACGCAAGGAAAAAAATAAAAATTAAAAAATAAATAAATAAATAAATAAAAGGTCGCTTCTTAATTTTCACTCAGAAGTTGGAAACTTGGACAGATGTGGGTTTGGGGCCATTTCCCCTCCTAGACTCATTGGCTGTGGTATTGGGCTAGAATTGAAGAAATCACCTTGTCCTGATTTACGGTCCCTTGATTGTAATAAAAGAAATATTAATTCCAAATTCATGAGAAGTACTTATAAAGGGAAAGTAAGGATGTTATCCAATGAAAAGCTTATGAGTATCCAGACTGCCAAGAACTACTTTATTTGAAAGGAGAGCTAGAGAACAGGGGGCCATGGGTGACTTCTCGTATGGGAGCTGGAATCGCGTAAGTTATGAGTAATCTACTTCCCTGTCTTCATCACCCATCTTCCCTAAAATAACTCTCTTCCCAGACAGTGGCACATAACCTCTGACTACAGTGGCTGTCATAGACTTCAAAAGCAAAGCGAAGCCAAACAAATAAAACACTTTGTCCCCTAAACCTTCCATATCAAAATACACAACCTTAGGTATAGAGGCCAAGTGTGGATGCCCTTGTGGCTTTGTTTGGAATCTCACCCTTGCCCTCAGCATTCATTCAGCCCACCCCATGTGCTCCTAGGTTCCAGGACCTCTGCTGGACCTTCAGTATAAAAGGCATACTCTCTGCTCCAAGGAGCTCGCAAGCAGATCTCCCTGAATGGGAAGAAGCTTTGCAGATACTCTGTTTTCCACCTGCAATCTATTCCTTACCTTATTTCTATTTATTCCAAACCTACATTTTCATAAAACTCTATTACAATTCCACCACTTCTGGGAAACATTCCCTGACCTGACACTCTTT
>NW_006776123.1:29664-49397 GCF_000442215.2 Lipotes vexillifer
TCTACTCTGTTTTGCCCTCTTGGTATTTAATGGTTCCTACTCTAACTTGTGACATAAATTGTAGGATGATGATGATGATGATGATGATGATGTTGGTGGTGGTGGTGGTAGTGCTGGTGATGATTATATGACAGCTGGACATTCTATGCATTTGTTTTATTTTTCCAGGCTACAACATCTTTGAGGGCAAAGACATCTTCATCTACACTTTTTGGATTCCTTCACAAAATTTAGATAGTTCTGTATGTGTAGTAGGCATTCAATGATTTTTAAAAAAAAAGACAAAAGGAAGGACAGAGAGAAAGAGGGAGGGTAGAACTGACAAGACACTTGCAAATTCTCATCTACCCAATCAAATCCTCATTCATATTAGTAACTCTCACAAAAAGGCTACACATCTAATGCAAATCATGATGGATTAAAGGTCAGTAAGAAAGAAGGTTATGACCATATTGAATCTGCTTTTGTAAAGTAGAAATGGGGGTTTAGTGGCCTTATGTGATGACACAACTTTTTATCATTTATGTTTAGGGCTGTGTGTGTGTGTGTGAGAGAGAGAGAGAGAGATGCTGAAAATACCATCCCCCAATCCTGGCTCTGCCTCAGGTGTTCGGTCATTTCCAATTAGTGTTTTTAGTTACAGTTTTAGGACCAAATTTTTTTCCTCACTCATCCATTTCTATTCATCCTCCGCTCCCAAGACCTACTATCCTTTAACTGAATAGGCAATGCTCTGTGAATGACTGGCCGCGGGAAATGTCAACTGTCAGCAAATTGACACTAGCTAGTATAAGTGCATATGGGAATTTGTCCCAAGATTCCAACTCAGCTGGTGAGAGAGGAGCTTGGAAGTTACACAGACAGCTGCTCTTCCCCATAAATGTTGGAGAAGACAATTTGAACCCCTTCCAATTGGTTTGCCCTGAGCAAGGAATAAGGTTGACAGAAATGAATTGGCAATTCCTTTGTTATTTGGGTAACCTGATCAATATACACAGTGAAACAAGATCACTGGCTTGCTGATGGACTCCCAGGCTTAGAGAAGAACTTGGGACAGGCAGGGGTCCTGGAAAACCATTTCCCCAGTTCATCTTCAGGCTCCAGAATTTTGGGGGATGAGACAATAGAATAGGAATGATGTACCTTTGGTTATAGGAGGCCAACATTTTATACAACTTAATCAAGGGTGTAGGATGGGGAGACTGTGTGCATGGGGTAGGAGGTGAATAAAAAATAAAGTCAAATGGAGACTGATGAGAAGGCTTCAAAAATGTAAATAGCTGAAGATCAACACTAATAGGTTTATAGACACATATACTCTTTCTTCACTTCCCCAATTTTAGACAAATTAGTATTTGTCTTAACACTCAACTTATGAGTCAAAAACATGAAAAACGGCCTAAAAAGTTGTGAAGATTTTGAACTTCCGGGCAATTGCAAATGGCAAGATGGAGAATTCTCTGCATAATAGGGTATCCAGCAAAGACCAAGCCTTAACTTTTTTTTTTTCAGAGCAAGGAAAACCTCTATTTTAAAAGATAAGTCATTTGTGCTTCTTGGGCTTTGCCTTTAAGGCGAGGAGGCTCTTTGTACTTGGGGGCAATGTTTTACAAAGTCTATTTGGTCACACAGATGTAAAGCAAGCACTAACCATTTTTCTTAAGGGCAGCAGGGTAAGGAAATTTCTGCTGGATCTAGACTCTAAAGTGTAGAGAACCCTGGAGATTTTTAGTAATTGGTGGAAAATGGAGGCTCTGTAAGCTTGTTCCTGTCATGTGGTGAACGTCAGGGACCTAAGCAGGGAACGTATCTACCAAGGAACTCTGAAATCTGATTCAGGTATACAGTCTCTTTAGGAATTGTCTCTTTGTGCAATAGTTGGGGTATCTGGCCACACTTCAGAAGAAGTAACTCAGGAGAAAGTCATGTCCCTTCTGGAGGCCAGGACAGAGGTATCGGCAATGCCCACTAGCTTGGAGATTGGGGTGCAGAAGGAGCTGGCAAACCTAACAGAAGTCAGGCTCAAGAAGGCAATCGGTGACAGGCAGAAGGTCAGAGTGGCCGTCAGGAGCCAGAGGCTGGCTGAGATAAGAAGAGAACATCAGGCAGATTCGTGGAGGGAGTATGAACAGGCTCTGAGGAGGAACAATGTGGCAAAAAGACTAGATTTCCTGAACTTAAAAAGGATGAGGGGGCTTCCCTAGTGGCGCAGTGGTTGAGAGTCCACCTGCCGATGCAGGGGACGCGGGTTCGTGCCCCGGTCCGGGAGGATCCCACATGCAGCAGAGCGGCTGGGCCCGTGAGCCATGGCCGCTGAGCCTGCGCGTCCGGAGCCTGTGCTCCGCGACGGGAGAGGCCACAACAGTGAGAGGCCCGCATACTGCAAAAAAAAAACCAAAAAAGAACATTGCACAAGTCCAGAGACCTAGCTCAGACCCAGTTTTCTCTGGCTGAGGGCAGCATAATGTAGGATTTGGAGTCAAAGTCAGATCTTAGGCCTGCTGCTTCACATATGTGTATGACCTTGAACAAGCAATTCAACCTCTCTGAGCCGTGACTTCTCCAACTTTAAAATGAAAATATTTATGATAACCAGCACATAAGTGTGTTCTGAATATTAAGTGAAAGAGTACATTTGAAAAGTATTTTTGTAAACTATATTTACTGCTCATAATGAATTATAATTTTAAAGGCGCTTGATTTGGAAAGTCAAAAATTGACACTAGAATATACCATTGTGCTTTTACAGGTGTGGATGAGACAGGAGTGGGGAAAGATTCTGTCAGAGGGAAAGGAGACTGAGTGGCATGTGAAAGATCAGAGTCTGAGAAACATCTCTGTGTCACAGCCTCCACAACTGTGCCGTTTCCCAGTCCAATCAGATGCAGCCCTCACTGTACAACTAGGCATTTCTCAGCACTGCAGGGTCTAACCTGGACCATATCTTGTAGCCTGTCAAGGGTCAGAAATACTGCATAGGTGAAGAATTAAGCTCTTGGGAAATCTATTCAACCAAACGTAAGTTTGAAAAGAAAGAAAAAAAAGTCTTCTGTAAAAACTCTTTATAGGTGACAGAGGGCATAAGCTGTGGAGGTGAGATATTTTATTTTGCTGTACACTGTCTGTAAAGCAATTTCTTCTCTTAGAAAATGATGTTTCAATTGGACTCTGAGCTATTTGTCATTCCGGGCCCCAAACAAAATATTTTTCATAAGAACATCAGAAATGCCATGCTGAATCAAACCGATGGTCTGTCTAGTCCCGTGTTTTGCCTTTCAAAGTGGCACCAAGAGAGGGCACAGATACTCTATTTTAGTGGCTTCAAAAACATTTTTGACTGTGGATCCCGGTTAGAAATAGAGTTTACATTGTAATCCAGTATTCACACTCACACACATGGAAAAAAACTCACCTATACATAATTATGTATATTATACATACGTTATGTGACGTGCAACTGATACTTTGTATTCCATTCAATTCCTTTTTTATTTTTAACCACTGGCCCTGACCTACTAAACTGATTTCATGATCCACTAATAGGATCACAACTTACAGCTTGAAAAACCTTGCTCTTTATGCTGTCAGCCTCAAAGGGTAGGGATATAGCTCTAACACTTCTATTTCTTATATCCAGGGAGGATCTATTACCCATAAATTTACCTAAAGCCACCTTTTGGGGAAATGAGTTCTACAAGTGTAAGTACGCACAATATGAGAACTTTCTCTCGCTTGTAATTCTGTAGTATGTCAGATAAAATAAATGTGATCAAAAGATCTAAATGAAGAACAGTAGGCTTGGTTTCCCTTCTCTTCCTCAGAGATTTCATCTCTATGACAGAGAGATGAAAAAAGCAGCTTACACTGGATTAAACCTTATCACAGTGTGATGCATTGAACATTTCTAGAGAGTTAGTTAATTGATTTTTATGACAACGTCCCATGGGCACTGATTTGTCAAAAGTGTATTAATTACATCACAGATTATATTTCCCAAAGATGGCGGCAAAATCATGCTCTATCTCACATGCTTTTCTGCAATGTAATCTTGTCACATCCCATTAAGAGGTGGTGTCCGTTTCTTCACCCCATTGAATCTGGTTGGACTCTACTTTGATCAACAGAGTATGCAGAAAGTGACTCGTGCCAGTTCCAGGGATAGTTCTTAACTGGCCTGGAAGCATGCCCTTCCTGCCTCTGAGGCCAGCCACCAGGTAAGAAGTGTAACTACCCAGAGACCATCGTGTGAGAAGTCCAGGCCAAGTAAGAGGCCCTGGAGGATAAGATGTCAAGTGGAGAGACAGAGAGGGAAACCAAGAAGCAAAGAAGTGCTAATGTATAAAGCAACTACCATGGAGGAGCTCCTCCAACTGTAGGGACCAACCAACCAGTCAAATCTTTCTTGAATTCCTGACCCACAGAATTTTAAAAATAATTGCTTAAAGCCTCTAGGTTTTAAGGTAGCTTATGATACCAAAATAGGTAACCAAAATAATTATCCATATCATGTAAATCTGAAGTTCTTCCATGGACTAACAGAAAAGACTGGACTTCGTGATTTTCTTTTGAATTTACATTTTTGTTGATTTTGCAGTAACAAAATCAATATGCATAGTATAATTGTGTAAATTAAAATATGAATCACACACTCAGAAAGATAGCATGTGATCTTTTTTAATGTAGTTGTTCCTTTTTACCAATATTTCACTAATATCTATTCTTTATTTCCTCATTTTTATTCCCTGAGAGGCTTTTAGTATGTGTTACTGGGCACAGGGGAATACAGGGGTTAATGAGAAAACATCCCTGACCTTGAGAGAGCCAGTTTGTTAGAAAAAAGACAAGTAAAGGGATCATTTTACTATATCAGTATCAGGAGAGTTATTCAGGAGGACTTCACAGAGGTAACTTTTAAGCTGGATCTTTGAGAATGAGTAGACTCGGAGAGGGGATATGATAGAGAGATCAAAACAATGGCATTCCAAGCAGAGAAGGCAGAGTACTCAAAGGCAAGAAAAAAAATGAAAGTGTGCTAGGTTGGATGTGGTTCTAGGAATGAGTGATCTGTGAACAGAGAGGAACAGTAAGGCTGAGCATGGTTGGCACCATATTAGGAAGGACTTTGGATGCCCCGCTTAAAAATACTCAAACCAGCGAGTGACAAGGAACCAAGGAAATATCCTTGAGTAGAGATGTGTCCTGAGCACTTTTATGTTAAAGAACTCTAGCAGAGGAATTCACAAGAATGTACAATATAAGCATGAGCCCCAGGGTCCCAGTTGCCCTTACCCACAAGGTCTGGACTAACCCACAATAGATAAAAGCACACACCAACAGGAATCACTCCCTCTACTTGTTTCTTTTACTAAAATGGAGGGAGGGCAGGCATTTCGTAGAATCACTGTTGCCCTATGAGTGTCATATAATAAAAGGAAACAAAGGTTTTTCAAGAATAAAAGAAAGAAAAACAGTTAACCAAAATTACAGCAACTCAGCATGGGGAAAGTTTGCACTGGGGATACATATTTCCAACACTAGGATATTGAGCTTTATCCTCATATCTAAGACCATATTTCTATCACAGCTTACAAAGCAGAAAACATAAATCACTAGCAGAGATATAGCTTTCTGAGGTGCACTTAGGGTTTTTTTCTTCCTATACTACAGGATTTAGCTTTGGAATTTACACTTCTCTAATGCTCAAGAACAAGTTTCAGCAAAGACAGGGGTCAAGATGTTTGGATTTTTGGAGCTAATCTTATTATTACTCCAGTGGAGCATTCAAGCAAGAAAAAGCAACCAGGTCAGATTGCCTGTGGCTAAAGTCTGTAACACAGATGGACATCATAGCCCAAGGAATCCTGCCGCTAGAAACAAACAGGCAGGAAAGGACTATAACCTCTTCGCATGCAAACCTCATGAGAGTGACCCAGAAAAATGAAATTCTCCTTGGTGGTGTATAATGCTTTATTATGATGACCCAGTCTCCAGGGCTGCTTAAAATTCTGAACTCAAGTTCCCTGAGTTCTGCTTCCCTTCTCAGCAAAATTGCTGTCCCAATTTTAACTGCACTTCCCTGAGGGCAGAAAACATCAACTCACCTTATTTATAGCTGGTGTATAATTACTATATGCAATATTTATCTGGCTATTCATCTGTGTATCTTCTGTCTAGCTGGTGAAACTGTCAACAACGTTCTTAGCATCTTGTACAAGAATATGTCATTCACTGGACATTTTATCCATTTGGTCCACTTGGCTTATCCCTTGGGTTTCTTGAAGGGATGGCGCACCTTTACTAGCCCTTCTTGAGAGGAATCTCTTGCTCCTTAGTGTGGTTTAGGCCCCCATTAGACCTTTATTTCTATTTAATTAGCCTGGTCATTGATGTACACCAAGGTCCCAAGTTCTTGTTTTTATTGTTCTGTTACCTCACTTACAGACCCTTACCTCATACATTCACAATGCAACTTCAGGCTACTGGAATCAATAAGTAGAATGGATATTTTAGTGTCATTTAAAACACTCCATCCAATTGTATGTGTTTCAGCACTCTAAACTGTTAAAAGGGTGCCATCTCCATACTTCCTAGAGATTCTAATCTGTGTGTATATAGAGAAGAGTCAGACCAAGAATTTCCTAGATTCCACTCTCTTCCACGCTGAACCAATTAGAACATCTAGCTGGTAAGAACTCTAAGAGATGTAGCTCGGTAATCGGCCTCTTATTAGCTCCCCAATTTTGCCACCTCTTGGTGATAAGAAGTAATATCTCAACTAAGCCTTAGAGCAAGTATTTGGCTCAGGCCTGGGGAGCAGGGGTGATTGCAAAAGCTAACCTGGTTAGCTCATTAGCATATTGTAAATGTAAACTAATTTCTTCAACTTCTTTATTTTCCAAAGCATTTGACCAGGGGATATTTTGGCATCTAGATTGATTCTGATCCAGCACTAATCCACAGCAACAAGAGTGGCTGCATTCTCTAGGGCTGTTTGGCCTTGTCCAAAGTATGACTTTCCATCTACCACTGCTTCAGCTTAAAAAATTTTTTTCCACCACAGAGAAGACCCATGGGATTGGGGAAATAAGCTTTATTTTGACATTCAAGCTTTCCTTCACTTGTCACAAATTTTCAAGCGAAGAAATTTTAGCCTTCATTTTTAAATTGATTGTGCCGTAGCAGAATGCTGGAAAGTGGCAGATGCACAATCGCTAATTTTTCATAAAGACCATTTTACAACTTACTGATTTATTTTTCTCCTTCAGCATAGTCTTGAGTTCTCTCTCTATATGTCTAAATCTCTCCATTCCTATCTTTTCCCTCACCCTCATTCCTTTCCCTCTTTTATTTCTTATGTGACTCAGCCTTTTTTACATTCTCCCTCCTAATTTAGACCTGAGCAACAGGGAATGGTATCTAAGCATCATGGTTATTGAGGGGCAGAGGCTGGAAGTGGATCTGGAGGTGCACTTATCTGAATGGAGGAAACCCTCTTTTAGAGCCGGCCAGTCCTTTGGGGCTCAGCTCTCCTGCTCTCCCTGATTTGCCTCCTTGTCTTGGATACTGTGGAGCTGGTCCCCTGCAATGCAAAAATTGCCCCCTGCTCTCGGCATCTGTCTGTTGTAGCCCTGAGCAATGACCTCTTCCCTGCTCCGTCCACCCCCTTCAGTGAAAGGGACGCTATCATTGAAAAGGACAAAAATGCCAAGCTCCTTCCTCCCTGCCATTTGTAATCATTTTAGGAGCCGCATTTGCCCTAGCTGCCCTGAGAAAAGTAAATGCTAAGAGCTGCGTGTGGGCCAGACGCCACCAGGGCCAGGCACTGATGATTCATTTGTGCCTTTGAGGATGCCCCCTTCACCTTAGATTGGCCACAACTTCCATTAAAATAACCAAAGAGATGGGGATTGACAAGCCTTCTCCTCCCTCCTACCACTCACTTCCAGGAAGAACAAAAAAAGAGTCTAGTGTTTTTAAAGTTATTATTGTAAACTTGATTTGTTAAGTAGTAAGTAGACAGGTGGAAGATGGGCAGTCCAGAGCACTCTTGCTATTTATAGCCCATGTCAGAGCTTTATTTATTACTATTGCCTCTGCTCAAATCCACTTAAATAACCTGTAAATTGTCAATGGTGTCCATGGAAACAAATTGGCAAAATGGACAAGGCACTTGGAAAAAAAGAGAGAGAGAGAACCACAAAGAACAAAAAGGACCCTGTCAAAAAATAAAACCAATTTCCTTTTTAAAATCACACACATGTCACTCTCATTACACTTATGATTCCAAAAGATCCAAGTCAGAACCAATATTCCCTCCAGCATGTACATGACTCTTTCTTCAAGGAAACTGGGTAAGGCTGGACAAGAGGAAGTAGGGAAGGACCTGCAGGCAAATTCACAGGATCTGGACTTTTTGTCCTGGGTGCCCCCTCTTTCCACCTTCTCTGCCCTTTCCCCCTCTATTTGGTTCTCTCTTATTCCCACTCTGGCATCCAGCGCTCACATTCTCCCCAGAGAGAAGTTTCCTGATTACCTACTTTTAAGTAAAGCTTAAATGACTAACCATGGGTGAAAGATGTGAGAAGCGATGTCCTTAACAAAGAAGGAAACTCCACTCTTTGAGCTCAAATTTTCATTCTGGCAACCTTTGACTTTGTTAGCAAGTGTACTAATGTGTTAAGGATTTAATGCGCTGTCTCTCCTGATATTCCTGCAATTTTAGAAATCTTTAGAGGCCAAGAGTTTAAAAAATCATTCCAACAGCACTATCCCATGAGTGCTTTATGTCCAAATGTATGCTAAGCCCAAAGCAGACACCAAGAAAAGAGCCCTGCTATAAAACCGGTTGGGGAGAGGGGAGGGAAATCCATTCATGTATCCCTTCCAATATGTCTTTATTGAGTTTCTTCAAGTCATGCAGGGCAAGTTGGTGGGTGTTGGAAGAGTGGCGGGATACAAAAAATAAATATAAATAAGAGCTATTCTTATCATCACAGTTGAAAAACATATACAATCATAGTAATAATAGCTAAAATTATCGAGTGTTTTTCACTTGCCGGATGCTGCTCTAAGTGTTTTGCAGTATAAACTCATTTCATACCCACAACAACCTGTGCCTCTTCTCAGACCCACTTAAACTGTAAATTTTCGGTGGTTTCTATGGGAACAAATTGACAAAATGGACAGTACACTCGAAAAAAGTAAAGAAAGAGAGAGAATGCAGAGAACAAAAAAATGTTGTAAGAAATAAAACCAGGTTCCTTTCTAGAATCACACAAAATTCATAGCCAAGACAGTCAAGAAACCAGGAGCAATTTTCCCTCTAACATGTATATTCACCTCTTCTCCGGGGAGGTGAACAAGGCGGGTCAAGGGAAAGCAGGGCAGACCTGCAGGCAAGCCCACAAGGTCTGGAATTTTCACTTGGGCATCCCTTGCTTCTACATCCTCTGCACCTTCCCCCTTTTTTGAGCTGTCCCTCACTTCCAAGTCCAGCAGGTAAGTTTCACTGCTCGCATTTTAGAGAGGAGGAAACTGGGACACCTGGAACTTGCTCCAGGTGACACAGCTGGTAAATGGCAGAACTACGATTTGACTCAGGGAGCCTAGCACCGAGTCCATACTTTTAACCACTGTGGTAACTCCCTCCCTTAAAAAAAATCACAATCACCTTATAGAGGAACTTATAAAGTGCCACAGGAGCACAGAGGCAAGAGTAAGAACAGGACCTTTTGCCCTGGGTGCCCCCTCTTTCCATCTTCTCTGGAAAGGGCATTGGAGGCTATTGGAGATTAAGTGGCTTTTAAAGTGAGTCTTGCAGAAGTTCACTAGGAAGCAAAGAGCATTTCACAGAACACCAACAAGCGTGTGCATCACAAAATAGCATCACATGGTAGGCAAGTGATGAGTATGTTGATGTGAGTGCATCTTCAGATGTGCATGTTTAGAGGCAGGGATACCGTGACAAGTGATAATGCTGGGAAGTTTAGCAGTGGTGAACTCATAAAAGAACTTTTACTATGTTATCCCTCCCACATCTGGTAAGATTTAAATGAATCCTTTAAGGGTCAGCTTAAGTGTAATTTCTTTGAGAAAGTCTTCACTGTTTCCCAGGTTTACCTAGGAGCACTCGCCTCCTGTCGAATTCCATGCATTTCTTTATAGTAATGGCACAGTATGCTGCCATTGCTAGTTTATTAAGCTCTCTCCCCGGCCCCCACCCCCACCCCTGCTCCGTGCTGTCCTTGAGGGCAGAAAATGAATTTTTACGCTGAATACACATGTTCCTTGAGCAATGCCTGCCACGTAAGGTATGCTCAATAATACCCATAACCTCTTTTCTACTCAAGGACCTCATGCCTGGAAGAATTCCATCTTTCTTCTGCTTCATCATTTTCCTTTCATCGAATTTACTGTCATCAACCTAGAAATGGACCCTTCTTTCTTCCTTATTAAAAAATCACTTTTGACCCTCACGTCTCTGTCTAGCCACTACGCTATTTATCTTGTTCAGTTTCACAATAAAATATCTTAAGCGTTGTTAATTTTTGTTTCCAGACATCCTCACTCCTGTTGTCGCTTTGACTAACTTCAAACAGGCTCACATCCCTCTATCTACCTCTCCACCAAAACTTGCAACAATGACTAATAATCTTCATCTTGTCAAATTCAAAAGTCACTTCTCTGTCTTAATCTTGCTTGACTAATCCCTCCTTCTTAAAACACTTTTCCTTTCCTTCCATGATACCACATTCTCCAGAGTGCCCTGAGATTCAGTTCTGATCTCCACTGTCTTCTCTCTGTGTACTCCAAAAATAAACTCATAATTTCTTCCTTCTAGATTGTTCTTTCCTTGTTCTTCTCCATCTCAGTCAGTGGCCCCATCAGTTATATAGTTAGTCCAAAACTGAGATGATATTCTTCATACCTTCTTTTTGGAGGGAATAGGACTTAGTCTACAAATAGATTCCATTAATGAGTATTATTAAGTCTGTCTCCTAACGATGTCTGGAATCCATCCACTTAGCTCTATTTCTATACCATCACCATCTATCACATAGATTATGGCAAGTCCCCCCTACCACCTTGTTTCCGTTCTTACCTCTTCAGACCCATTTTCCAAATAGCAACAAGAGTAACCATTTTTTCCAACCTCTTTTTTTTTTGTCCTGAAATAAAACACATATACAGAAAGAACACAAAACATAAATATTCAGCTCAGTGAATTACAATAAATCAAATATCCATGGAACCACCCCAAGTTCAAAGTCTAGATAGACTCGTACTAGCACATAAATCTTAAACAATCTCCTTCCAAACCCCGACCATCTCCCTCCCTCCTACAGATAACCACTATCTTGACCTGTACAATAAGTTACTTTTATTTATACTTTTATCATTTAATCATCCGTCAACTAAAATAGAATTATAAAGCATGCATTCTTTTAGTTCTGTTTTTTTCATTCAATATTATATTTGTGAGTATCATGAATATTGTTGTCTGTAGCAGTAGTTGATTTATTTCTATTGCTATACAGTATTCTATTGTGTGTTTATGTCATAATTTATTCATTCTATTCTTGGTAGAAATTTTAGTGTTTCCGCTCCTGGATCACTGCAAACAACACTATTCTGAATATTCTTCTATGTATCTCTTAGTAGACATGCACACACATTTTTCTTGGATACATATCTAGTAGTAGAATTGTTGGAATATAGATTATATGTATTTTCAACCCTAACAGAAAAGTTTTCCAAACGGATTATTCCAAATTGCAAGAATAGTACAATAAACACGTGTCTCTTCACCTAGATTCACTAATTATAAATGCTTTACCACATACTTTGCACTCTCCCTCACAGTAGTTATTTATTTATTTATTATTGTCACTATGTTTGGTTACTTCTTATTGGCATTCAACATTTTGTAGAAGCACTTCAGCTCTTCAGACTAAATTGCAAACATCATGACCCCTCAGCCCTAAATACTTCAGTGTACATTGCAGGAGAACAAAGACACTTTCTGATACATCACACTGTCTGACATACTATCAAATTCAGGAAATTTAACATGAATAAAATACAATTAACTAATACAGTGCTCCTCGAACTTCAGTGTGCATTCAAATCATCTGGGAATTTTGCTAAAATGTGAATCTAAATCAGCAGGTTTGTGATGTCAATGATTATCCATGTTTAATAAGCTCCCAGGTGAGATTAATGCGACTGATCCATGGATCATACATTGATTGGCAATTATGTAATGTATATACTCAGAGATTTCTGATGGTGTCAATAATATCCTTCAGAGGATTATCTTTTGTGATGCAGAATCAATCCAGGATCAAATGTTGTACTTACTTGTCATGGTCACTTTTATTATTGAAGGATATTCCAATGGGCTAAAATTTTAGGTTGCCAGTTAGTTTTTTTCAGCACACTAAAGATATTATTTCATTGCCTTCTTCTAATTTTTCAAAAGTTATATATAATGCTTTTGAGAAATCAGCTTTCAGTCTGCATACTGCGCCTTTAAAGATTATCTCTTTTCCCAACTTCCATTTATTTCTAAAATGATCTTTCTCTTTGTTTTCTGTGATTTCACTGTGATTTGTCTAGGTATTGATTTGTTTTTATTTACTTTGCTATGGTTTTGTTGGACTTTTTCAATCTCTGGGTTGCAGTCTTTCATCACTTTTGGAAGATTCTTGGGCATTGACACTTCAAATATGTGATTGCCCATTCTCTTCTCTCCATCATAAGTGTATCTTGGATTTTACTGTGTCATCCTTGTCTTGCCCATTTTCCTATATTTTCAATTCTTTGGTCTCTCTGTGCTTTGTTCCAGTTATTTCCTTCCGACCTACATTTCAGGCCACTACTTTTCTCTTCATCTATCTCTAATATGCTGTTTAACAATTTCATCGAGTTTGTAATTTTCTTTATTGCATTTTCAGTCTCAGAATTTATATTAGTTCCTTTTGAAATCTGTTGTGTCACTTTTTAGAGGGTCACATTTTATGCCAATATTTTGTATCTTGTCTTTTGTCTTTTTGAAGATGATAGGTTAAATTGTTTTAAATTCCAGTATCTGAAGCCCTTGTGGGCCTATTTTCTATCTTTGATATTTCTACTATTTCTCATTTACACTTTCTTATCTGCATAACCTGGTTCTTTGATTCTGCACCAGATATTGTATTTTTAAAAAATATTTATGGAATTCACTGGGTCCTAGAATGATGTTAATTTCCTTTTTAGGGAACTTTGCTTTGTTTCATCCAAGTACCTGTGAGAACTACAATCAGGAATCCCTTTAATACAACTATAAGGCCTGAGAATTCCCGAATTACTGAGAGGATTCAAAACTCTGCAGTCAATGCAGTAGCTGATTTACAAGTTAATCCTTTCACCTAGGGTGCAGCTCTTCAGAAGTTTTTCAGGGAAACTCCTAAAATTTAGATCTGTTCTGCTGGCCCTTTTAAGCTGTCAAAAGAGCTATTCCACTTCCTAGATGGGTCTTTGATCAGCAAATGCCTCTTGGGCAAAAGTGGACCCCAAATACTGGGATCTTCAAGATGCTGTTATAATAATTTGTCACAAACTTATTAGTTCGTCAAGGTCTTCCAGCAGATTTAAAAGCAAAAATTGGTCTATGTTTTATCCTCAGCGGGATTAGTCTGAACTACTTAGTCTACTAGTTCCAAAGACTGGGATCTAAATAATATTTTTGAAATTTATATAATGAGACTTAACTTTGAAGCCCCAAATAATAGATATTAAATACAAAAGTGAGGTGATGAAGATGCAGACTTTTCAAAATAGGTTTCAGAAAACCAGTGAGACAGCTGGTCTAGAAGGAAGACAAAAAGGTACTGAGAGAAATGCAATGGAAGTGTAGATTTTCTCAAGCCCAGAGAGAGGATTTATAAGACTAGTCTCAGAGTTTGAGAAACAGTTCTAGAACACAGAAGAACAGTGCTGACTTAATCTGAAAGAATCCAAAGATGAGAGGCCAGCTAAAGCGTCACACAGTAGCAGAGTAAAATGCTTTATCTGGGAAGTAATGACTCTCAGTGATGGTCAAATATGCAAGAATGCAGGGGACTAGATATGGAAACTCTGGTAAGCATACAAGCTTAAGATCATTTTTAAAGTGATCCTGAATCCAAAGGGTTGCTTCCGGGGACCATGAACTTCCAACAGAGGGTATATGTGAAGTGGACTGCCAGAAAACCAGAAGTTGGGAAGCATAAGGAACAGCAAGTCAAAGAGGTAATTCCCAAATGAAAGGAGCTGCAGTCTGAGGACCTAGCCACGGAGCCTCTGAAGAATCCACAGATGTCGTAAGAAAGACACTTTATATGTGTCTTACAGGCATCAGGAAGGCAAAGCTGTCCTCTAATTATACTAGTCAAATAAGAACTGTTTGTTCTGCTGCTTTTCTTCTTTACATGCACTATAATCCCAAAAAGGAACAGCATGTAGCAGGTAGGCGAACAGGTGAGCAAGCAAAAAGAATGCATCTGATTGCATTCTGCTCCTTGAAGTCAGGAAGCCTCAGCTGCAGGTGAAGGGGAGAAATCTTTCCATTAAATGAAGATTAAAGTCTTGCTTAATATATCAGATCGGACATCCTGCTTTCTGTACTGAGTTTATATTTGTGGCTTAAGGAAACCATAGGGCTTTCTATTATCTAGAAGTCACTGGAAAATTAATGGAGGTCTCTAAGGTGTTTGATCGGAGGGGGAGAAAGAAATTTTCAGTGAATTAATTTTAAAGGGTTGATGGGAGGTAAAAGTAAGTTGAGTTTTTGATGAGATCCCACTTTTCTGAGTAAGAAGTAAATGACATCATAGTTTCAGGAAGATGACTCCGGAAGGGAAAAGTAATATAGGTTATACAGAGAAGAGGTCAAAGTCAGAAATGCTAAACAAAAGCC
Source organism: Lipotes vexillifer (assembly GCF_000442215.2). Taxonomy (NCBI): domain Eukaryota; kingdom Metazoa; phylum Chordata; class Mammalia; order Artiodactyla; family Lipotidae; genus Lipotes; species Lipotes vexillifer. The sequence continues at coordinate 44,603 of NW_006776123.1, forward strand.
GCTGTTATGATAATCCTATGTGAGATGGTGAGAGAATGGAGGCCTTTCAGGCTTGAGGGACCTGGAGGTAATAAACAGCACCTGTGTCAGCCCCAGAACACCTATGTGGGTGATACAAGTACTATTACTATTAATCTATTAATCAAAATTCTCTACATCTCTATCACCTCTGTGATTTATTTTCAGTGTTGTCTTCAACTAACTGTTAATTTTTCTGATCCTCACTTTCCTCACTTATAAAATGAGAAAAATAATACCCGAGATATGAATGTGATAAAACATACAATGATAGATAAACTCACCACAAGTTAAATGGAATTGAGTTATCTAAAAGAATGAATAAATGAATGAATGAATGAATGAATGCCTGGCTCTAGTGTCAGATTAGGAGGGAAGAAGGGCTAAGCTCTGCATCTTGAAACCCAGTTCAGATGTTACATTAGAGCTGAAATTCCTCATGTAACCATTCCTGTGTGTGTGTTTTCCTTTAATAATCAAAGTCATGTTTAAATATTAAAGAGGTGGTTTTACTGCCTCAAGGACTAGTCTGGAGAATCCACCTAGATGAGCATAAACCTGTTGGGGTGAATGATCCTACTTGTTATTCAGATTAGTGTTTACCAGCCAACATCCATTCAGAGCCCTGTGCTAAAGGCTGTTGGCAAATCTTCCCATGATGCCTGAGTTGAAGTGGATACCAAGGCGGTGTCAGCAGCTGGCTTTCATTAGGTACTCTGACTGAGTTGAATATTGAAACAAGGCCACCGGATAGAGTTATCCTGGATTCCTGCAGGAGGGGACCAGAGGTGCTGGAAGCAAAATGAGATGCAGGTGGGAAAGCATAATAAGTTCTGCAATTTACAAGTGTTAATATGAAAAATCAGAACGTGAACCTCACTGGAAAGGATCTATAGGCTATTTATCTACTCAAAGTGACCTTGTAATCTATCAGTCATTAAAGTGATAGCAAAGAACGTGAATGCCACCCTGTGGCTACCAGCAGAAATTATACTTAATATAACATAATTTTACATAATTAGAGGATAATGGGAATGTGATTAAAAGAAATCAGGCAGATGCCAGGAGAAAGAGGGACGGCCTGGATAAACAGTTGTCACTGCTAATATATGATGCAGGGAAGCATTACCCCAAATATTAAGGAAATAAAGTCCCTAGTCTCTTTAAATAATGTAAGCAGAGAAATAAACTCTGAGTATACGCACACAAAGCATTCGACAAAGACATAAATAAGATTACTGGTAACAACAGAGACGAGAACAGAGAAGGAAAGGTATGTCTTTTGGCATCCTTGTCACTTAAGCATACTAAGATTATGAGAGCCTCACATATACACAAAGATGATAACTCCTACGTGCTCACATGTCTCCTTATAAACAAACGTGCATATCCCAATTCACAGACCCTTTTTTCTCCTGTGAGTTTTTTCTTCACTTGATTACTGAAAAATGATTGGTGATTTCATTCCCTTGTTTACCAAATTTTCACAGAGCCAGGTACTGTCCTAAGTCCTGGGGGTAGAGGTCCCTGCTCTCACTGAGCTTACATTCTATGTGGATCAACAGACAACGACCAAATAAACAAATAAGCACATGTCAGGTGGTGAACAATTCAATGGAGAAAAATTAAACAATGCAAATGGAATGTTGAGTGCTGGAGGGTGGAAGAGGGGTGGAGAAAGCGTCTTATACAAGACAACATTTGAAAGCCTGAAGAACGCAGTGAGGGAACAAGCCATGCACACGTGGGGCATGGAAACTTCCAGGCAAAAGGGATTACAAGTACAAAGGCTCTGAGGTCAAGTTTGCTTGGTGTGTTTGTGGAACAATGAAGAGGCCAGCATGGCACAAAGCAAGAGAGAGGAGGAGTGTTTGGGGATGAGGAAGAAGACGTTATGGCAGTGGGAGGGCAGCTGGGCACACAGGGCTTTATGGACGATTTCAAGGACGCTGGCTTTTACTCAAAATTAGAGTTTTCTGACATGCTCTGACTTATGCTTTAAAAGAAGCAAGCAAGCAAGTGTAGAAAAGGGACTATAGGGGCGAAAACAAAGTGGTTATTTCAAAAGTCCAAGAGATGATGATTGTGACTTGGTCCAAGGTAGCAGCAATGAACAAGGTAATGGTAGTCCTATTTTGGGCAGATAATAAAGGTAGAATGAGCATCATTTACAACTGGATTCTATGTAGGGATGCAAAAAAGAGAAGAGTCAAAGGGTTTGGGCTGAGTAATCAGAAGAATGGAGTGGTCATTCACTGATTTGGAAAAGACTAAGAGAGTTTAGGTGAGTAAACTTGGGAGTTTCTCTTGGGAAATGATAAGCTTGGAGCATTTCTTAGCTATCTAAATAGAGGTGTTGGGTCGAGGAGTAGGGTTATCAAATTTAGCAAGTAAAATGCAGATGTCCGGTTAAATTTGCATTTCAGATACACAATGAATAATTTTAAATATAACCATGTCCCAAATATTATAGTTACCTACGCTAAAAGATTATTCGTTGTATATCTGAAATGCAAATTTAACTGAGCATCCTGTATTTTATCTGGCAGTGCTAGTTTAAGAAGGCATTTGAGTTTCAAATGTGGAGTTCAGGAAGGAGTTCTTGATGGGGATGCAAATTCAGGAATCATCATTACATAGATGGTACTTAAAAACTGAAGCTGCTTGAGATCGCCTAGGGATGAGGAATGGTTAGAAAAGAGACAAGACCTGAGACTATGCTTTGGGGCCGCATTCGTAAATAAATAGTACAGTGTGGTTATCAAGCTTCAAACCATCCCAGACTTCATTAGCCTTTGAATATGAGCCACAGAATTATTCACACCTGACGCTCTCAGAAGCGGACAGAGGCCAGTTCCAAAGTGCATTTCTCCCAACGTGTCTGGAATAACACTTCTCCACATGTTATCACTCTTATCACATGGTGAGCTTCTGTAAAAGACAGGGACAAATAAGCAAACTACTCAGTATCAAGATATAAAGGGCAGAAATCTCACGAGGTCCATCCTGGGTCACCATAGTAACATAGGTTCTGAAATTATTTAATCTATTTTCAAATTTCATCTCCAAGATGAGCAAAATCAGTGTAAGAGAAGAAATATTAGGCCAGTGAAGGCCAGTGGAATATTTAAGTTTTAACGTCAGTGTTTCGAACTTTAAGAGAAAGAGCGTGAAGGTTTGTGTAGATTTCCGTTTTATTTCACTTAGAAATACTTCAGGCTTCTAAATGGAAGAACAAAGGGTCACTAGGAGATTAATGGGCAGTCTATTTGGAATAAATGAAGACTGCCTGATAATATGGTTACGGGAATGCAGCCTTTATTCCTGTGTATAGATGCTAAGACTACTTGGCTACTTTACTCTCTTAGTGCCCTTATCTGCACTTATCTCATCCCTCTATGAGAAGTCATTTAAGTGGCTGGCCGGATTCTTCCTTCTGTCCTTTTTACAAAGCTCATCAGAGTGATATAAGCTACAGGTCATAAACAAACCTGCCTTTGCTGTTGAACGAATCGTAACTTCTCTTGTTTCTGCCCTTCCTAATTGTGTGATCTGGGGCTTGTTAATTAACCTCTTAATTTTAGATTTCTCCATCTGCAAATGAGAGTACTAACAGTACCTGGCATGCAAGAATTTTGTAAGGATTAAGTGACATAAGCATATTAATCTTTTAGTAGAGAATCTGCCATGTAAAAAGTGCTCAACAAGTGTTTGATATCATTTGTATAACCGTTAATGCTATACAGGCCGTGTCTATGAGTGAAAACTGTGCAATGGTATTCAAAGCAACATTAACTGAGAAAAAAATTTCAAATGTAGTGTTCACATCTTCCATATCTAATTGCCGCCCAAGCTCCTTGCTTTGTAAAATGTAGTGAGTTCCTACACTACATTAATGGAATGGAATGACTGACTGGGGTCAATTGCTGCCGCCCTGACTGAGGTTATAGCTGCCACTCCGGAATGAGCCCACGACTTCAGGATTCCACTATTCTTGGCATGGTTCACTGACATATCTAGAAATATCTACCCCACTAGGCATTGTAATACTGTCCTCTAACATGAATTTTGAGAACAGATTTATAGAAAGAAATATAATTAATGAAAAAACCATATACTTTATAAACTTTAAATATGGAGATTACAAATCACAGTTAAAGAAATTACCAAATTCTGTTTTCATCGTGGGAATATAGATACTACTTGGAGTAAGTGGTAAAGTAGGATTTGGAGGCAAAGACTCTGTAATTCCCAGACTTTGGGCTTCCCTACTCTCTGGGCATAACTTCTAACAGTCAGAAGCTCATTCCCAAAACAAAGCGATTTCCTAGAGAAAAGGCTTTGGGATCCTCCCAGTACCCCTTCTCCCATGCTACCTGACCCAGGCCACAACCTAATCCCCGCTTTCCCTATCTCTTCCTCTTCGTTCGTAAGGATGGTCTGCACAATTTTCTGTTTTCCAGAGCACCGAAATGGCACAAACATGTCCACCTGCAAAACAGCGATACAGTATTTCCTCACGACTGTATCATCTGTATCAAACTCCTGAGCTGTATCATCGGATGAATAATGACACTGGATTGCAGAAGAGGAAAACTTTATTACTTCACAATATCTATTAATAAGAACCCATAAGGATATCATTTCTTTCTAGGGAAGCAGGATGGATATGGTTTGGTTGACATATTAAAAGGTAAACATGTGTGTAGAAACACAATCGTTTGAGATACTAGACTAAACTACATGAAATTGCTGGTAATTGACCATTTTTCCCTAC
>NW_006776123.1:49407-50636 GCF_000442215.2 Lipotes vexillifer
TCATGCAGTTCAACCTAATAGAAACATTACATTATTTTACTAAGTGCACATTGCCTTCGGAGGGAAAACAAGTGCTGAATTATTGCACTAACATTTGTCATCACAAAAAGATACTGCAGGCAATCAGTGTGATTCTGAGGAACCCCAAACTTTTCCAAACACCTTTTCAATACTCAGAATGAAGAGACCTGAGAAAATATCATATGCCCATTTTGCAGGTGGGAAGGTTAAAGGTCCACTAAAATTAAACTGGCCAACTATAATGTAAAATGATCATCACCATGTTCCTCATCATTTAGTGTCCAATTCTTGGCACACACACGAAAAATATTTTAGAGAATGAGAAAACAGGAGGAAAACTGTTGCAGAGAAACAAAAGTTATGAAAGAAAAGGGAAGGTACCTAAGAGTTTAGAGGACAATAGAGGGGGTGTTGATGCACTAAACACGAACGCAAAAGCCAGTCATGGCAATCACTGACTAAAAGCAAGTTCTCACTTCCTTTAGAAGGCATCCAATTCATCTCAGTTCTTCTCTCACCAGATTCAAAATATGTGCTCCTAAGGCACTGCTTCTCTATGGCTGTCACTTTTTCTCCCTTCAAAAGCTGTTCTTGCTGAGTAGATCTCAGCCCTGTTACATAGTTTTTTAAAAAAATCCCAAAGACTGCTTTGAGGCAGGAAGAAAAGAAAATCAATGAGTCATCATGAAAAGAAGGACCGGGAGGCTCAGTTCAAAGGGACCCTTTAAAGAGCCCTACTGTTTCTCACTCATGGGGATGGCCAAGATGCTCATGTACCATATGTGGGCCCCATCGTATCATTTAAACTCATTCATACTGTGGGGCTCAAGGCAATATATTTCTATATTTCGGTTTTTAAAACATATTCCCAACTATTATCACATCAACCCTATGAGATAGGTAGGAAAAGTAATGCTATCCCTCTGAATAGAAAAGTAGAATTTTTTTGCTAATAAGGAAATCAAGGCTCATGTATTTGCTCAAGACCTCAGAAGTATTGCAAAAACCATGACTAGAACCTAGGCCTTCTGATCGTTCAGTTTCAGAAACAGCATACTCTGGATCTAGAGAGATCTGAGTGTCAGCTCTATAAACCAGTTTCCTCTGTAGTCATCTGAGTGTCAATTTTGTTAGCTATAAAATGTGAATAATGGTGTCTATTTCATGGGACCACGGCCTGTGCTCAAGGAATGTTGATTCTCTTTCCC
>NW_006776123.1:50646-68238 GCF_000442215.2 Lipotes vexillifer
CCCTTGCCTGCCAAAGACAGAGAATGCTATGACAGGGGAAAGTGAAGTAAAATGAGTGGATATTCAAAATGGTTAACCACGAAACGGTAAAGGAAGAGAGTTTTCTGGGTCAAAGCTTGAAACTACAAGAATGTCTTTTAAAGTTTTGGTGCCTCCTACACAGTGTTATCCAAATAGCTTCAATCTGAAACAGACATTCTTAAAGTTGTTCATTTTCTCTGTTAAACATGAATAATATGCTTTAACCTGGGGATTAAATATACTTTAAAACCTAATTAAAAATGAAGATTACAATGTACTGCCCTTTATCCAAAGGAAACAAAATACACAAGTTGCCCTAGAGGTTAATGCGGAAAAGAACTTGTTATCTTGATTATTTTACCTTTCCAAAACATTTCAATTCAAACCTAAATTGAATATTGGATTAGCCTGAATGAAGGGTGGTAATTTCTTGAAAAATATGTCATGGCCATCTCTGAATTATCCTTATATACAGAGGGAACCAAAGAAACAAAATCCCTAAAACAGCAGATTGCCTCGAAGTATTTTCTTGTCATAAAGATCAGAATATGTGTAATGTTGTATGATTTGAGGAAATACAAACTATTTCTTTATGAACATACGTATCTTTGGGTTTGCTAAACACAGTAAACCATCAGTTTTGTGAAAATTAGTTCATCAGCTTAGCTAGTTGTCACCTCCACTCTAAGCAGGACAATGAGAGAATAGGACATGGGAATAATAAATTTTCATGTGGCAACACTGAACTCAGTGGGAACATTCATTTCTCAGTGCTTCTGGACAGCATAAAAGTGCAAGGTAGAAGACGAGAGACCACCAATACCAAGAGTTCTCCATTACCTTTTGCCTGGATATGACACACTATTGAAATTTATAGGCTATTAACTGCTATTTTTCAAACATTTATTTATTCTTTTTTATTCAAGAAATATTTGGAGCGCTACTTGCCATGCACAGTGCAAAGGCTTAGGGGAAAAAAAGCTGATTGATTCATGACTACTGTTCTCAAATGTAGTGATACATAACTTACGGAGTGATACATAAACTTGTTTTAAAATAAGTTTACATTCCCTGAAACACATATAGTGGAAGTGGCATTACAGAGTCACCAACTGAACATTAAAAACTAAATGTAAGCATGTCAAACTATAAGGCATTAGCTACACAGGTTAAGGTGCACGCTGTAATGGAATGTGATGAAATGGTTTAAAAATAGAGTTCTTGAGTTCTATTTAAGAACCTAAGAAATTGCTCACAATATATTAAATGAAAAATCAGTTTTAAAATACTGCATCTGTTATACCTCAATACTTAATGGCTTAAAATAACAATATAGCACGTCTTATAATCTTTTGGTTGGCTAAGGAGTCTTTCTGCTGGATTCTTCTGGGATCACTGATGCAGGAGTGCTAGGCAGTGCATACAGGCTCACCAGGGGCCTGGCTTATCTGGGACATCTAGGACGACTCGACTTACCTACCTATAAATGCAGTCTTTTATCCTTAACGAGGCTTAGCTTCTATTTGGATTATGCTTTCTGATGTCCCATTGCCCAGTGAAAGTCACAGGGCTAATCCCAAAGTTAATGCGGGAGGGGGCTATATGAAGGCATATGTGTACATGGAGGAATGATTCATTGGGAGTCATAGTATATATAACCTACCAAAATTGTATGCACATTATAATCACACTCTAACACACATATCTCATATACACAGTCTGAAGGGGACATCCCCAAATATTAATTTATCTTTATAAGCAACAGTGAGGTTATAAGAATTTTTTCTTTTTTAATCTACATTTAAAAAATTTTCCTACAATGAGCATATATAGGATGCATTATTTCTATTAAAGATTCAAAATTAGTGTAAATAAAATTATCTGTGGCTATTTTTCAACAATCTAGAATTGGCTGAACCGTTAATATAGCTGAATGATACACGTTGCAAAGTGAAAGCACCACTTCAAGACACTATCTTCCTTCTCTCCTTCATTCTTCTGGAAGGAAATCTGCCACATGGCCATTGCTATTTTTTCACAACTTTGCTAGATGTCACCCATCCATTTAGTTTGGAAGTGTTGAAACTTACATGAGTCATGTGTTATTCATCAAAAATTATGGTAACATTAGCATGCTTTCAGACAGTGATTTAAATACACACATACCTCTAGCCAAATCTAGTTATACTCACGAGGGTCACCCCGTTTTTTGATAATGCTCCCATCTCTAAAGCCCTGCTAATGTGCTTTCTGTCTTCTGACTGTCCTTACCCCTTTGTCGTCTATCATTTCCTCAAAGACCACTGTGTTCTGAAGCCTCACCTAACTTACCTAACTAGCTCAGCCCACACTGATATCTCCTCTTGCACAGTTTATTTAATCATCTGGTTATGTTCTGTTTTGCATTACCATTTAATGGCTTATGTTTGTACAGGCCCTCAATTAATGTTTGAAGTCTATGTGAAACTTTGATTATTTACGTGCCTTCAAATTTCAATTAGTTGAGCCTTGGGGTTTTCAAAGGTAAAGAGGGATTCCACCTTCCATCCTTCACCTTGCAGCAGGAGAAAAAGGGGTGTAGATTTCCTACTTATGAGCACTTGTCATTTCTCCTGAGCTGTGACACCACTTTTTGGTAAGGGAAGTTCCTTACAAGTGGAAAGTTCTGGTGTTTGAGCAGGTGTGCCCGCGTTTTGGAGATCTGTGAAGGGCATTTAGCAAGAAGGCATTTTAGTAAATGAAGAAATATCTCTGTAGCTTTTACTCATGACAAATTGAACAAACTCATTTTGAAGACCTCTTGCCTTCCCCACTACCCACTTCCTGAGTGTCTTTTCTGTCATCTGGAGATGAGAGAAGATGATTTGGGCAGAGAGAAGACTTACACTTTTATATTTCCTGGAGCCTGAGTGGAGGCAGATAGCTCTTGTTGCATCATGGAGATAAAAGGAAATGGGGTTATTTCAAAAGCAGTAAAAGTTTCCTTTATAGTCTCCTGCTTTTTACACCAGTTGTTTAAATCTGAATATTTCCTAGCTTTCTGCAGTGATAAATGGGTTGAAAAAATGTTTATCTAATAAAGTCCATGCTATTAAATAAAGCAAATTTGTTTTGGAAAGAGGTGCGTCATCACTTTCTTCCACTGGCATCCAAAGCAGGATTTTAGGAGCTTTTCTCTTCTTTTTCCTTTTCTTTTCTTCTTCCCTCCCTCCCTTCTTCTCTGCCACTCCTTTGGGGTTCGTTGTCCACATCTGTCCCCTGATGCTGCCACAGGAACATGGTGGGGATCTCAACATCCTGGTGGTGACGCTCAGTGGTCTCTCCTTCTTTGACATGATCCTCCTTCCCTGAGATTAGTATAGAGAGAAGACTGCTTATCCAAGCTAAAAAGGAGTTTGCCAGGTTTCAAGAGTGTAGCCTGTCCCCAATTGAGTTTCGAGGCAGACAAAGTTGTCTTTTGGGCTCCAGGCTCAGATGTCTGCTATGGTCCCTTTGTGATTCCCTAGCCAGCCTGCCCCACATTCTGCTTCCTTTCAGCACCAAAGAGGGTATTATTAGTGCAAATATAACATGCTAAGAAGTTGTGTCATGTCTTAAGTTATTTCAGACATTAGGAGAAAAGCAAGTTTGTCATCCATTCAGTGAAAGCACGGGAGAGGCTTCTTACCCACCTACACGCTAACTGTGGTCTGAGAGGAGTGTCTAATTGGAGAGTCTGAGAAAATGACTCTGAAAGTCATTAATTCACCCTATGCATTAATCACACTCATATAGTGTAGAACAGGGGTCAACAGCCCTGGAATCAGATGCTTGGGTTCAAAGCCTGGTTCTACCACTTTTTAGCTGAGTGATCTTGGGCAAGTTCTTTTACTTCTATGTGCTTGAATTTCTTTTAATCTATGACCAAACCTACCTCATAAGTTTGTTGTGAGATTAAGTGAGATAATGCATGAAAAGCACTCTGAACAGTGTTTACCACATTGCAAGCACTCAATGAATGTTATTATTATTATATTTGTATTCATTCCTTAGACTACCTGAGAGTACCATCCTTATCAAATGTCTCTCCTACAGTATCTGACTTAGAAGGCCTTACTCCCTCCATGACCAGCGATGCTTAGACCAGTCTAAGAAGTAAGAATAGATTTATAAAAGGAAACTAAAGACGACTATAAGAAGTTAACTAATGCAACACAGTTTTATAGTATCATGGACGTGAAAGGAAATCAGAGATGGCCTGGCCTGACCTAAAAATATCAATCATAATAACATGTGGAGTTTAAATATGCCTTCTGTCAACCCTCACACACACACACACACACACACACACACACACACACACACACACACACACACCCTATCCATCCTAACCTCCCACCTCCATCCTATTCAACATCTACCAAATCTCAAACATAAATTCTGATAAGATTCCTTGAAAGCCCCAACTATATGTTAGGCTCCAGTCTCTTAGATGATCTGATATATCTCTAACCTATTCCTTGTTCACTGGAGTCTACATATCCCGACTAACACGCTCAGCTTATGGAGGAGAAAAATGAGGCCAGGAGAGGAGAAATGGCTCTGCCAAAGAATGACATGTTGCTAAGTATTGTGAACCAGCGCTTCTCTGGCTCTTGTCCCCACCCTGCCAGTTTTAGGGTCTCTAGCTTCTTGTGATGTATGCTTCCCCAAATAATTTCTGGCAGCCCTTAGGGAACATCCCACATAGGCTCAAAATCAAACTGTCCTTTCAGCCACTGCATGATTTCTCTGTTCTTCTTTGCACTCTGTTGGCCACTCTTTGAATTACTAAGTCATGTTCCAAGTACTTCTGGGTCCATGGTGCCTCCAGCTACTATGGCATCTTCCAGTTCCCACTGCTGCTTCCGCTGAGCATTCTTGCTGGCACTCCTAATGATCTGCCATCTCCCATCCAGCACCACTGCCTCTCCCTGGGCACTGTATCCCCACTGATGCCCTGGGACCTATAAGGTGCCAAAGGTATGTGTGTTGTAGTATATCCTGTTACACAGAAAACCAAGGTAATGCAACTTGTATAGCATCCTGCTCCCAAATTTCAGAAAAACTCTTTCTTTCAATTTCTTACTTACGCCTCCTGTTTTCCTCCCTTGTGGCTCTCGCTGGGGTTGCATCTAAAATTGAGTAGAGGAGCAGGGCAAAAACACAGTAATGAATTCAGACAACTTTTGTTTCTACTTTCATTTGGCTTTCTGATTCTCCTATCCATTAGGACATAGCCTCTGAAACTGAATTCATAAGTAAAACACAATAACAAAAATAAGAACCAACACTCTTTGAAAATTTACTCTGTGTAGGGCACGGTGCTAACCACTTTACCCACATGACTGCATTTCATATTCACAACCACCCCATGACAAAGGTAATATTATCAACTCCCATTTACAGATGAAACCAAAAGATGTTTAGTCACTTGTGCAAAGGCTTATAACTGCTAACGGGCAGAGCAGATATTCTAGCCAAGTGTGGCTGCCTCCAGAATCCAAGATCCTAACCACTCTACTTTATGGCTAGGCTTCACAGAGTTTGCAAACTCACCAAAATTATATATATAAATGTTGCATTATGTAATTTTTTCCGGCGAGAAATATGAAATTCTCAAAGGGTCAAAAAAGGTCCTAGCCTTATGTTGAGCTTTACTATAGGAAGCCCTACAATCTCTTACAAAATTAGGTACTTGCTACATCTACCCCACTGGGTCACCAAACCTGCCCAGACACATCTGAACCTCAGTAGCAGATTTACTGCCACTGTGACTCCCACTGTGACTAGTTACAAGCAGCAGAGCCAAGACCATGTGTTTAGCTCTGTTGAGCTGATTCAAGCAATAAGATCACGTGCTTCTCATCTTCCTAACTTCTAGACTGAAGGTCTTTCTGAAATCTTTCTGGGTGACTAAAGGCCCTGTGAAATCAGAGGGTTGAAGAGATGGAAACGAAAGAATCCAATCCATGGGAATGGAGAGAAGACTGGAAGCCCAGTTGGTGGGAGCCTCCATTCTAGGGGCTTATGGCAAGGACATCCCTCCCCACCTGTGTCTGCTCAGACGGCCCCACGGAGTGACTTAGCACGCTGCAGCTGTGCAGATTTCCATCGCTGATAAAACTGTGCCTGAGAGGTATTTGCTGATGATTGTCAACAATCAAATGAATTATAGATGATGTTGGTAAACAAAATGCTGCCTTGATGAATGAGTTTGGCTCTACTCTGACACGACTGCTAAGTCATTCAAAGCACTGATTAAACCCATTACTGTAAAATAATCACCATCCATTACCTTTAATGTCGTGAACTGACAACCTAGTTAAGGCAGCTGATAGTGTCAGCACAGTGATTTGTTGTACTGCATGTCCATCGACAATAAATCACTTCAATAAATCAATGAACAGTAGCAATAAAACAATATATTTTCATATTTCCTGACATTCAATTACAGAGTGTGTATACTGCCTTATTCTTAAACACAAACACCGATATGGAAGGATTCAGCACTCACCAACAACGAACACAGGATTAATTCTATTTTAGCCCAGACTGGAGGAGGCATGTATAATTATGTATGTGTGTGTGTGTGTGTGTGTGTGTGTGTGTGTGCGCGTGTGAGCATGTGCCTTCTTCAGCTACTTATCTACTTGATGCTGCCAGAAGAACACATTACACAAGCATAAAGATGATACTAAGATGTTCCTTGCCCTGAACTTAGATAAGGAAAGGCAATAATATACAGAATAAAGAGCGGTGGACCAGGAATTAGGATGTCTGAAAACTCTACTGTTAAACCAACTGTTTGACCTTGCACAAGTCACTTAAACTTTCTGGGATTTAGTTTCTTCATGTCTAAAGTGGGGATGATACCTGCCTACTTCAGAGAGTGATTATAACAATCAAGTGACGATATACTATATATGAGAATCTTTTTCAAAATGTAACACCTTCAAAATTGAGTTTTCATTTCCCTTATCCCTATTAGCTTTAAAACTCTCTCCTCTTATATGTCAATGGCTCTTTCCAGGTCTAGAGGTCTTGAAGGCAATTAAATATTAGCTAACTCCATTTTTAATACAGTAATATTTTATATACTGAATCTTTCCTTTTCACTGACATGTTATCTAGCACTTAATTTTGTACCAAGCAATGTCCTTGAGACATTGGTCTTGAGAGGATAAAAGTGCAAAGAAGTTCACCATTTAATGATGGAAATAGAAGAGAAACAGGAAACTAACAGAATTTGCTTAAAAAAATCATTATATGAAAGTTAGTTCCCCAAACACCCAAATCACATTTTCTTTTAGCCATTATGGTAGAGATTTTGAAAACTATAGTATACACTTATGAGTCTTCAACTCAGTTTCACAAATAGTTTTTTCAGAAAACTATTAGCTATAAGAGGCTGTGGAGGTTAGACATATACATATGATTCAGACCCTCAGAAGGGCCTGCTATTCTTACTGAGAGGAAAAATAAGTATACCAATAACTACAATACAAGGCAGAATTTGTGAAAAGCAATCAAAAAGGTAACTACCAAGTTTCTTTATGATTAGAAGAAAGATAAATTACATCTGATTGGGCAAATAAGGAGAAGGACCAAGGCAGGTTGGCATTTGTGATGATTCTGGAAGGATGAGTGAAAGTTAAACAAGTAATGTGATGATGGGATGAAGGAATTGATTAAAGAAAGTTCCCAATGGAGAGACAAGCCAAGGCAAATGTAAGGATATGGGAAAGCACAAAGTGGGGCAGGCATTGGTGAGTTCACCCACTATGGTTGATGTATTAATTGAGATGGGCTAGATTACGCTGTAGTAACAAATTAGGAGCTCAACATAACAACACACCAACACATCAAAGGTTTATTTCTTGCTCACACTGTATATCCATCAGAGGTCAGTGGGGATTCAGATGTTACCATTTTGTAGCTGTATGATCTGAAATATGCAGCCTCCTCTGTTGCTTCCAGAGAATAAAGACACATGTAGAACTCCCACCTCTTCTTCTAGATTCTGGCACAGAAGTAACACATGTCTTTTCTGCTCACAGCCAATTAACTAGAGCTAGCCATACGTCTTGCCTAACTGCAAAGAGCTGAAAAATGTAGGGGAAAGTAGGTTATTTGGTGGGCATTACTATCCCTGTCATGGCTGGACTAGAAATATGTACAGTTGAGATTAAAACATAAGATGGGAAATGTCCTTCCCTTTTAGCCATGAATAGCAGGTTAAGGAATTTGCACATACGTTAATAGGAACTGTGGTGACCACTGAAAGTGTATGATCAGGGGAGTGACCTGATGGGGTTTGGTTAAAGTCAGCTATTATCCTGGAGTTGGTCTCCTGGAGAGGGAGAGTATTAAACCCCTAATTTGGTGCCATGGCCATGACAATGGCCAGGAAAATTATTATGTAAAAATCTATTAGATTTGGCCGTTAACTGAATGTGGGGTCAGAGGAGTAGGAAGTAAAAGAAGGAGAGAGCCAGTGGCTGGGATAATGGTGGTGCCTTCATACAGATGGACCAGAGGAGAAGCCACTTTGGAGACCCCATATCAGGGAGATAAAGGTTATCCTGATGAGAATTGGAGTGTTTAATTGAAGCACAGCAAGTAGAAGCCAGAGAAGTGAGTTGGTCTAGTGGGCCCTGAAATCCATTCAAAAATTGTCTGAAGATTTCTAATATGGTACTCTTTTACATCTTCACCACTATTACAGCCAGACCAATCAGCACTAAAAGACACCATGTGGAGAGACCTTCAAGATGGCAAAGGAGTAAGATGTAGAGATCACCTTCCTCCCCACAAATACAGCAGAAATACATCTACACGTGGAACAACTCCTACAGAACACCTACTGAACGCTGGCAGAAGACCTCAGACTTCTCAAAAGGCGAGAAACTCCCGATGTACCTGGGGAGGGCAAAAGAAAAAGGGAAAAACAGAGACAAAAGTATAGGGATGGGACCTGCACCAGTGGGAAGGGGCTGTGAAGGAGGAAAGGTTTCCACACACTAGGAAGCCCCTTCGCGGGAGGAGGCAGGGTGTGGCGGAGGTGGGGGAGCTTCGGAGCCGCGGAGGACAGCGCAGCAACAGGGGTGCGGAGGGCAAAGCGGAGAGATTCCCACACAGAGGATCGGTGCCGACCGGCACTCACCAGCCCGAGAGGCTTGTCTGCTCACCCGCCGGGGCGGGCGGGGGCTGGGAGCTGAGGCTCAGGCTTCAGTCGGAGCAGAGCGAGAGGACTGGGATTGGCTGCGTGAACACAGCCTGAAGGGGGCTAGTGCGCCACAGGTGGCTGGGAGGGAGGGAGTCCAGGAAAAAGTCTGGAGCTGCCGAAGAGACAAGAGACTTTTTCTTGCCTCTATGCTTCCTGGTGTGCGAGGAGAGGGGATTAAGAGCTCCACTTAAAAGAGCTCCAGATACAGGCGTGAGCCGCAGCTATCAGCGCGGACCCCAGAGACGGGCATGAGACGCTAAGGCTGCTGCTGCCGCCACCAAGAAGCCAGTGTGTGAGCACAGGTCACTATCCACACCTCCCCTCCCGGGAGCCTGTGCAGCCTACCACTGCCAGTGTCCCGTGATCCAGGGACAACTTCCCCGGGAGAATGCACAGCACACCTCAGGCTGGTGCAACGTCATGCCGGCCTCTGCCGCCGCAGGCCCACCCTGCACTCCGTGCCCCTCCCTCCCCGCGGCCTGAGTGAGCCAGAGCCCCCGAATCAGCGGCTCCTTTAACCCCGTCCTGTCTGGGCGAAGAACAGACGCGCTCCAGCGACCTACATGCAGAGGCGGGGCCAAATCCAAAGCTGAGCCCCTGGGAGCTGTGAGAACAAAGAAGAGAAAGGAAAATCTCTCCCAGCAGCCTCAGGGGCAGTGGCTTAAATCTCCACAATCAACTTGATGTACCCTGCATCTGTGGAATACAGGAATAGACAACGAATCGTCCCAAATTGAGGTGGTGGACTTCGGGAGCAACTGTAGACTTGGGGCTTGCTTTCTGCATCTAATTGGCTTCTGATTTTATGTTTACCTTAGTTTAGTAATTAGACTTTATTATCATTGGTAGATTTGTTCATTGATTTGGTTGCTCTCTTCCTTTTTTTTTATATAGATATATTTTTTCCTTTTTCTCTTTTTGTGAGTGTGTATGTGTATGCTTCTTTGTGTGATTTTGTCTGTATAGCTTTGCTTTTACCATTTGTCCTAGGGTTCTGTCCGTCCATTTTTATTTACTTTAAAAATTTTTGAATATATATATTATTTATTTATTTTTTTTTTTTTTGTGGTACACGGGCCTCTTGCTGTTGTGGCCTCTCCTGTGGCGGAGCACAGGCTCCAGACGCGCAGGCTCAGCAGCCATGGCTCACGGGCCCAGCCACTCTGCAGCATGTGGGATCTTCCCGGACTGGGGCACGAACCCGTGTCCCCTGCATTGGCAGGTGGACTCTCAACCACTGTGCCACCAGGGAAGCCCAATTAAAAAAATTTTTTATTTCAATAACTTTATTTTATATATTTTTCTTTCATTCTTTCCTTCTTTTTTTATCCCCTTTCTTCTGAGCCATGTGGCTGCCAGGGTCTTGGTGCTCCAGCCAGGTGTCTGGCCTGTGCCTCTGAGGCGGGAGAGCCAAGTTCAGGACATTGGTCCATCAGAGACCTCACGGCTCCATGTAATATCAGACGGTGAAAGGTCTCCCAGAGATCTCCATCTGAACGCAAAGACCAGCTCCACTCAACGACCAGCAAGCTCCAGTGCTGGACACCCTATGCCAAACAACTAGCAAGACAGGAACACAACCCCATCCATTAGCACAGAGGCTGCCTAAAATCATAATAAGTTCACAGATACCCAAAACACACCACCAGATGCAGTCCTGCCAACCAAAAAGAGAAGATCCAGCCTCATCCACCAGAACACAGGCATCAGTCCCCTCCACCGGGCAGCCTACACAACCCAGGGAACCAAACTTACCCTATGGGGGCAGACACCAAAAACAACAGGAACTATGGACCAGCAGCCTGTGAAAAGGAGACCTCAAACACAGTAAGTTAAGCAAAATAAGAAGGCAGAGAAACACACAGCAGATGAAGAAGCAAGGTAAAAACCCACCAGATCAAACAAATGAAAAGGAAATAGGCAGTCTACCTGAAAAAGAATTCAGAGTAATGATAGTGAAGATGATACAAAATCTTGGAAATAGAATGGAGAAAATACAAGAAATGTTTAACAGAGACCTAGAAGAACTAAAGAGCAAACAAACAGTGATGAACAACACAATAAATGAAATAAAAAACCCTCTAGAAGGAATCAGTAGCAGAATAACTGAGGCAGAAGAATGGATAAGTGACCTGGAAGATAAAATAGTGGAAATAACTACCACAGAGCAGAATAAAGAAAAAAGAATGCAAAGAATTGAGGACAGTCTCAGAGACCTCTGGGACAACATTAAACGCAACAACATTCGAATTATAGGGGTCCCAGAAGAAGAAGAGAAAAAGAAAGGGACTGAGAAAACATTTGAAGAGATTATAGTTGAAAACTTCCCTATTATGGGAAAGGAAATAGTGAATCAAGCCCAGGAAGCACAGAGAGTCTCATACAGGATAAATCCAAGGAGAAACACGAGAAGACACATATTAATCAAACTATCAAAAATTACATACAAAGAAAAAATATTAAAAGCAGCAAGGGAAAAACAACAAATAATATACAAGGGAATCCCCATAAGGTAAACAGCTGACCTTTCAGCAGGAACTCTGCAAGGCAGAAGGGACTGGCAGGACATATTTAAAGTGATGAAAGGGAAAAACCAACAACCAAGATTACTCTGCCCAGCAGGGATCTCATTCAGATTTGATGGAGAAATTAAAATCTTTACTGACAAGCAAAAGTTAGGAGAATTCAGCACCAAAAAAACAGCTTTACAACAAATGCTAAAGGAACTTCTCTAGGCAGGAAACACAAGAGAAGGAAAAGACCTATAACAACAAACCCAAAACAACTAAGAAAATGGTAATAGGAACATACATAATGCTAACTACCTTAAGTGTAAATGGATTAAATGCTTCAACTAAAAGACACAGACTCACTATATGAATATAAAAACAAGACCTGTATATTTTCTGTCTACAACAGACCCATTTCAGACCTAGGGACACATACTGACTGAAAGAGAGGGGATGGAAAAAGATATTCCATGCAAATGGAAATCAAAAGAAAGTTGGAGTAGCAATTCTCAGATCAGACAAAATTGACTTTAAAATAAAGACTGTTACAAGAGACAAAGAAGGACAATACATAATGATCAAGGGATCAAGCCAAGAAGAAAATATAACAATTATAAATATTTACGCACCCAACATAGGAGCACCTCAATACAAAAGGCAAATGCTAACATCCATAAAAGGGAAATCAACAGTAACACAATTACAGTAGGGGACTTTAACACCTCACTTTCACAAAGGACAGATCGTCCAAGATGAAAATAAATAAGGAAGCACAAGCTTTAAATGATACATTAAACAAGATGGACTTAATTGATATTTATAGGACATTCCATCCAAAAACAACAGAATACACATTCTTCTCAAGTGCTCATGGAACATTCTCCAGGATAGATCATATCATGGGTCACAAATCAAGGCTTGGTAAATTTAAGAAAATTGAAATTGTATCGAGTATCTTTCCCGACCACATGCTATGAGACTAGATATCAATTACAGGAAATAATCTGTAAAAAACACAAACACATGGAGGCTAAACAATACACTACTAAATAACCAAGATATCACTGAAGAAATCAAAAAGGAAATCAAAAAATACCTAGAAACAAACAACAAAGAAAACACGACAACCCAAAACCTATGGGATGCAGCAAAAGAAGTTCTAAGAGGGAAGTTTATAGCAATACAATCCTACCTCAAGAAACAAGAAACATCTCAAATAAACAACCCAATCTTATACCTAAAGCAATTAGAGAAAGAAGAACAAAAAAAATCCCAAAGTTAGCAGAAGGAAAGAAATCATAAAGATCAGATCAGAAAAAAATGAAAAAGAAATGAAGGAAATGATAACAAAGATCAATAAAACTAAAAGCTGGTTCTTTGAGAATATAAAGAAAATTGATAAACCATTAGCCAGACTCATCAAGAACAAGAGGGAGAATACTCAAATCAAAAGAATTAGAAATGAGAAAGGAAAGTAACAACTGACACTGCAGAAACATAAAGGATCATGAGAGATTACTATAAGCAACTATATGCCAATAAAATGGACAGCCTAGAAGAAATGGAGAAACTCTTAGAAAAGCACAACCTTCCGAGACTGAACCAGGAAGAAACAGAAAATATAAACAGACCAATCAAAGGCACTGAAATTGAGACTGTGATTAAAGATCTTTTTTTAAAAAACAAAAGCCCAGGACCAGATGGCTTCACAGGCGAATTCTATCAAACATTTAGAGAAGAGCTAACACCTACCCTTCTCAAACTCTTCAAAAATACAGCAGAGGGAGGAACACTCCCAAACTCATTCTACGAGGCCACTATCACCCTGACACCAAAACCAGACAAAGATGTCACAAAGAAAGAGAATATCACTGATGAACGTAGATGCAAAAATCCTCCACAAAATTCTAGCAAACAGAATCCAACAGCACATTAAAAGGATCATACGCCATGATCAAGTGGAGTTTATCCCAGGAATGCAAGGATTCTTCAATATATGCAAATCAATGTGATACACCATATTAACAAATTGAAGAAGAAAAACCATATGATCATCTCAATAGATGCAGAAAAAGCTTTTGACAAAATTCAACACCAATTTATGATAAAAACCATCCAGAAAGTAGGCATAGAGGGAACTTACCTGAACATAATAAAGGCCATATATGACAAAACCACAGCCAACATTGTTCTCAATGGTGAAAAAGTGAAACCATCTCCTCTAAGATCAGGAACAAGACAAGGTTGTCCACTCTCACCACTATTATTCAACATAATTTTGGAAGTTTTAGCCACAGCAATCAGGGAAGAAAAAGAAATAAAAGGAATCCAAATAGGAAAAGAAGAAGTAAAGCTGTCACTGTTTGCAGATGACATGACAGTAAACATAAAGAATCCTAAGGATGCTACCAGAAAACTACTAGAGCTAATCAATGAATTTGGTAAAGTTGCAGGATACAAAATTAATGCACAGAAATCTCCTGCATTCCTATACACCAATGATGAAAAATCTGAAAGAGAAATAAGGAAACACTCCCATTTACCATTGCAACAAAAAGAATCAAATACCTAGGAATACACCTACCTAAGGAGACAAAAGACCTGTATGCAGAATACTATGACAGTTATGAAAGAAATTAAAGATGAAACAAGCAGATGGAGAGAGACACCATGTTCTTGAATTGGAAGACTCAATATTGTGAAAATGACTATAGTACCCAAAGCAACCTACAGATTCAATTCAATCCCTATCAAAATACCAATGGCATTTTTCACAGAACTAGAACCAAAAATTTCACAATTTGTATGGAAACACAAAAGACCCTGAATAGCCAAAGCAATCTTGAGAACGAAAAACGGAGCTGGAGGAATCAGGCTCCTGGACGTCAGACTATACTACAAAACTACAGTAATCAAGAGAGTATGGTACTGGCATAAAAACAGAAATACAGATCAATGGAACAGGATAGAAAGCCCAGAGACAAACCCATGCACATATGGTCACCTTAGTTTTGATAAAGGAGGGAAGAATATACAATGGAGAAAAGACAGCCTCTTCAATAAGTGGTGCTGGGAAAACTGGACAGCTACATGTAAAAGAATGAAATCAGAGCACTCCCTTACGCCATACACAAAAATTAACTCAAAATGGATTAAAGACCTAAATGTAAGGCCAAACACTATAAAGCTCTTCGAGGAAAACACAGGCAGAACACTCTATGACATAAATCACAGCAAGATCCTTTTTGACCCATCTCCTAAAGAAATGGAAATAAAGACAAAAATAAACAAATGGGACCTAATGAAACTTAAAAGCTTTTGCACAGCAAAGGAAACCATAAACAAGACGAAAAGACAACCCTCAGAATGGGAGAAAATATTTGCAAATGAAGCAACTGACAAAGGACTAATCTCCAAAATTTACAGGCAGCTCATGCAGCTCAATATCAAAAAAACAAGCAACCCAATCCAAAAATGGGCAGAAGACCTAAATAGACATTTCTCCAAAGAAGATCTACAGATTGAAAGGATGCTCAACATCACTAATCAGTAGAGAAATGCAAATCAAAACTACAATGAGGTATCACCTCACACCAGTCAGAATGGCCATCATCAAAAAATCTACAAACAATAAATGCTGGAGAGGGTGTGGAGAAAAGGGAACCCTCTTGCACTGTTGGTGGGAATGTAAATTGATACAGCCACTATGGAGAACAGTATGGAGGTTCCTTAAAAAACTAAAAATAGAACTACCATATGACCCAGCAATCCCACTACTGGGCATATACCCTGAGTAAGCCATAATTCAAAAAGAGTCATGTACCACAATGTTCATTGCAGCTCTATTTACAACAGCCAGGACATGGAAGCAACCAAAGTGTCCACTGACAGATGAATGGATAAAGAAGATGTGGCACGAACATACAGTGGAATATTACTCAGCCATAAGTAGAAACGAAATTGAGTTATTTGTAGTGAGGTAGATGGACCTATAGTCTGTCATACGGAGTGAAGTAAGTCAGAAAGAGAAAAACAAATACCATGTGCTAACACATATATGTGGAACCAAAAAAAAAAAAGGTTCTGAAGAACGTAGGGGCAGGACAGGAATAAAGATGCAGACCTAGAGAATGGACTTGAGGACACAGGGAGTGAGAAGGGTAAGCTGGGATGAAGTGAGAGAGTGGCATGGACATATATACACTACCAAATGTAAAATAGATAGCTAGTGGGAAGCAGCCACATAGCACAGGAAGATCAGCTCGGTGCTTTGTGACCACCTAGGGGGGTGGGATAGGGAGGGTGGGAGGAAGAGGCAAGAGGGAGGAGATGTGGGGATATATTTTTATGTATAGCTGATTCACTTTGTTATAAAGCAGAAACTAACACACCTTTGTAAAGCAATTATACTCCAATAAAGATGTTAAAAAAAGTCAGAAAGAGAAAAACAAATACCATGTGCTAACACATATATGTGGAACAAAAAAAAAAAAAGGTTCTGAAGAACGTAGGGGCAGGACAGGAATAAAGATGCAGACCTAGAGAATGGACTTGAGGACACAGGGAGTGAGAAGGGTAAGCTGGGATGAAGTGAGAGAGTGGCATGGACATATATACACTACCAAATGTAAAATAGATAGCTAGTGGGAAGCAGCCACATAGCACAGGAAGATCAGCTCGGTGCTTTGTGACCACCTAGGGGGGTGGGATAGGGAGGGTGGGAGGAAGAGGCAAGAGGGAGGAGATGTGGGGATATATTTTTATGTATAGCTGATTCACTTTGTTATAAAGCAGAAACTAACACACCTTTGTAAAGCAATTATACTCAAAGATGTTAAAAAAAAAAAAAGAAGACACCATGTGTCTCATACACCAGCAAACACGGTGGTTTTCAAAAAATAACACATCTCACCACGCATAAATAATTACTATTAATAATTATAAATACAACTCTGTTTTTATCTATAGCAGAGTGCTTGGGGTGCTCGCATTTGCCTCTTGTACTAACTAGGTGCTAGACCTCAGCGAAATGACTTCTTTACTCTCTATTTCAATTTCCTCAGGGGATAAGTGTTGTTTGATAAAAAGCCATATTCTCTGTGAGGTCTTTTCTGGTCACTCCACCTAAATTTCAATTGTCACCCTCCTGCCAGCATTGCATATGCTTTATTTTTTTCTCTTTGCCCTCCGATATGCTATTTTCCTGTTTTATTCTTGTTTATAGTCTGTCTCCCCCACTAGAATGTAAGCTCCATGACAACAAAGATATTTGGTCATAAATACTCAGTACATAGAGGGCTCTCTCTAAATGTTTATAATAAAAAGTATTTTATTACCAGAGAAGAGCTTGTAATTGGACTTGGCAACACACTGAATAGAGGAGCTGTTGTACTAGGCTTTTTGAACTCAAATGAAGCATATTTCCCTGACCCTCTTTATATTTTTACATCATCTTTTGTAATATATGCATAACATTCCACTATAGATGTCCCTTAAAGTTGCACTGCCATTTCCTATATCTTTGCTATCTGGATTATCTTCTTATTGTGGACCATACTCTAATAAATATCATTGCACGTATAATTTTGCATTCTTCTCACTATTTTTACTCTATTTTTAAAAGACGAATTCTTGGGTAAAAGGATATGAACAGGGCTTCCCTGGTGGCGCAGTGGTGGCGCAGGGTCCGCCTGCCGATGCAGGGGACACGGGCTCCTGCCCCGGCCCGGGAAGATCCCACATGCCGCGGAGCGGCTGGGCCCGTGAGCCATGGCCGCTGAGCCTGCGCGTCATGGCCGCTGAGCCTGCGCGCAA
>NW_006776123.1:73064-75865 GCF_000442215.2 Lipotes vexillifer
CCCCGCCCCCCGCCACCAAAAATGTTCATGCCCTAATCCTAAGAACACAAATATGTTACCTTATCTGTCTAAAGAGGCTTTCCAGATGTGATTAAGTGGAAGATCTTGAAATGGAAAGATTACTTTGGATTACCCAGAGGGCCCCAATGTAATCAAATGGGTTCTTTTAAGAGAGAGGTATAAGGGTCGAAGGAAAAAGTTTGAAAAATTCAACACTGCTGACTTTGAAGTTGTAGGACAGAATTATAAGCCAAGCAATGCAGGCAGCCTGTAAAAACTAGACAAGGAAACATATTCTTTGCTAGAGACTCTAGAAAAAAACACAGCCTTGCCAAAACCTTGATTTTAGGACTTGTGATGTCCAGAACCATAAGATTCTAAATTTGTGTTGTTTTAAGCCATTAAATTTGTGGTAATTAGTTACAGCAGCAAGAGAAACTGATATAGCCATCCAATTTATACTCTTTTATATGGATCTGTGTTGTGTTGGTCACTCCATGCCATTATTTCTAATTAGGATGACTTCATTAATACTATTCATAGTCGCACATTATCCCATAACCAGCCATGCCTGGTCAGGTGGGTGGTACTTCTAACGTGGGAGATTATGACAAGGTAAAAACCCTGGCTCCGGGGCCAGAACAACCTGGGTTTGAATCCCTTCTGTAAGATATTACAGCCCTGTGACCTTGAACAAGTATGGTATCACCCTGAAGCTAGCTTCTCTTCTGTGATAACATTATACTAATTTCATAAGGTCAATGAGAGCATTAAATAAGGTAATTTACATAAAAGAACTTAACAGAAGTCCTGGTACATGGTAGGCACTCAACAAATGACGGCTATGCTTGTTACAAGAAGGGAAAATTCACTGAACTTAGAGTGTTCAGCAAAGACTTGATAGAGGAAGTACCACCCAAGTTTGGCTTTGAGGATGTAGGTAGAAATGGATAGATCCTTTCAGAAGTGAAGGTATCACATTGGGGATTACAAACTTTGGGGTAGAGACTTGGATTTGCCACTTATTAGCCATGTCACTTTAGGCAAGTTACTTCACTTCTCTGACCCCAAATTTCTTCAGCTAAAATTTGAACAACAATGCCCACCTCATAGGATCATAGTAAGAGTTAAATAGGATTATGTATGTGAAGCCTTAGGAAAAGGTCAGCTTGGAATACCATCAGTGGGGTTAGGAGGACGACAGGGGCAAATTTGCAGGGCATGTTTTTGAAACAGATAAACTGGTAGAGTTTATCTACCAGCCTCTAGTGGAGACAGTGGACTGAAGGAGAAGAGCTGAGAAACCCAGATGGTAGACTGAAACCAGATTGCAAGGAGTCCTGCGTTCCTGACTAAGATTTCCTGGCCCAAAGGACCGAGAGTGATTTTTTATAAGAGAATCTAGCAAACATAAGCCACAGAGGGTACTATGTAACACTATAAATTTCTGTCAGTTTTCCCATAATGCAAATGACAGAGGAGCTGATAGAGAGGCATTTAGTGTTTTCAAAGTTTCTTAGCATGAACGACATGTATTTTCTCAGCATTTATTACAGTGTATTCCATCGTAAAAAGTGAGATAATAATGTAGAATCCCAATATGTAAATCACAGAATGTTTTTTAAATATGAATTTATATTATACTTCAAATGTAAACATTCATTAAGCAGATATGTACTAAGCACCTATCATTTAAAGAGCTAGAGAAAAAGTAATGAGCAAAGGACTCAATCACTGTGTTTAAAGAGTCTAGTGTCATGGAAGAGATAGAGATGAATTAAATAATTATACATGTACATAATATTTCATATGATATATAATCCCATAATAAATATGCATATTTATATATGTTACAAAAGAAAGTATAAAAGTCTGAAACATTCTGAAACAGGGCCTGAAACAGTCTGTTATGGACTGAATTGTGTCCCTCCAAATTTCTATGTTGAAAACCTAATCCCTAATGTGATGGTATTTGGAGGTGAGGCCCATGGGAGGTAATTAGATGAGGTCATGAGTGGGAACCCTACTGACGGGATTAGTGTCCTTATAAGAAAAGGTACGAGAGAGATTGCTCTCTTTCTCTACTATGTGTGGCTATCTGCAAGCTAGGGAGAGAGGCCTCACCAGAAACCAATCATGCAGGCACTCCGATCTTGGACTTCCAGCATCCAAGACTGTGAAAAAATAAATGTCTGTCGTTTAATCCACCCAGTCTATGGTATTTTGTTATGGCAATCCAAGCCAACTAATAACAGTCTAGGGAGTTTGTATCCTTGCCATCCATTCCTCTCTCCCTCCCTGGGTAGATACTTAGGAGGTAGGGCAGGATTTGCTCCACTCACAGCCTCTGGAATTGAACCCTGATTTTTGTAAGCCAGGTGAAGGTCAACTCTCCTCCAGCCTGTAGCAAATGCCTCCTTCTCTCACTGACTCCACCCTCCCTCGGCAATCATACTTTCCATCACTAAGTTGTTTTCATGTTCATATTGTTAATAGTGAACATGATACAATCTCCTTAATCACACTAGAACCATTTCTTCTCC
Source organism: Lipotes vexillifer (assembly GCF_000442215.2). NCBI lineage: Eukaryota > Metazoa > Chordata > Mammalia > Artiodactyla > Lipotidae > Lipotes > Lipotes vexillifer. The sequence continues at coordinate 75,608 of NW_006776123.1, forward strand.
TGCTCTGTGCAGAGTATGGACTGTGGTCATTATTTATCTTTTGACTTGACTAGGATGACTGAGAATGTGAGAAGCCTCTTGTTTGAGCTGAAATGAGGGAGAATAAGTGTGGCATGAGATAATAAATATTGCTTTGAGCAATCAAGGAGGACTAGGAAAATAATAATTATAATAGGAGGAGGAGGAAAAAGAAGGAGGAGGAGGAGGAGAAGAGGAAGAAGAGGAAGAGGAAGAAGGAGGAGGAGGAGGAGGGGAGGG
>NW_006776123.1:78044-87901 GCF_000442215.2 Lipotes vexillifer
CGCAAAAAAAAAAAAAAAAAAAGAAGAGCATGTGTAATGGGAGACATTATTGAGGTCATCTTTGGAAAATTCCTCTGCCACAACACTTCATTCAAATAGAAAGTAACTCATACGATATGATCCAGCCCATTCTTGGGCATATATCAGAACAAACCTATAATTCAAAAAAAGACATGCACCCCTATGTTCATAGCAGCACTATTCACAATAACCAAGACATGAAAACAACCTAAATGCCCATCGACAGATGAATGGTTAAAGAAGATACGGTACATAGCTACACTGGAATACTACTCAGCCGTAAAAGAATGAAATGATGCCATCTGCAGCAACATGGATGGACCTAGAGATTATCGTACTAAGTGAAGTAAGTCAGAAAGAGAAAGACAAATATACGATATCACTTACATGAGGAATCTAGAATATACACAAATGAACTTATCTGTAGAACAGAAACAGACTCATAGACATAGAGAACAGACTTGTGGTTCCCAAGGGGGAGGGGAGGGGAGGGGGAGGAGGAGGAGGAGGAGGAGAAGAGGCTACTGAACGTCTAGGAAAAAAGACCCTATTGTGGGTTAAACTGGACACTGGCTTTGAAAATTTATTGAGTCCGTGATTCCCTAGAGAAAAGCCAATTGTCACTATTGAGTTGATTCAATATCTCAAAGAAGAGCAAGTGCTTCAGACAAATGGAGAGCAAAATTACTGACTCTATTTTTATGACCTGCCAGTTTTGCAAAGTGAAAAGCTTGTGATTTCTTCACCTGGTCTGTAACTAAAGCCTCCTAATCGTCTTCCATCAGTCTCTTCCTTCTTCAGTCCATTCTCCACAAAGTAGCCAAAATGATATTTATAAACATAATTTGGACCACCCTCCTCTTAAAACCAATCAGTGACTTCCTTTTCATTTAAAATAAAACCCAAGTTCTTTACCATGACTTACAAGGCACCGACGGTCTGATTCTTGCCCACCTCTCCAACCCTATAAACGTGCCACCTTCACTCCCAATGCACCTGCCAAAGTGGTCTTCTTTTCGTTTTTAAAGATACTAATCTCACTCTCGCTGTTGGTCCCCGTGAAAGCTGAATGCTGAGCCCACAATTCTCTTCTTTCGCTTCTTCACTGGTCTGCCTCTTTCTCATGCATCAGATTTCAAGCATGCATGTCACCTCCTAAGAGAGGCCTTTCAATGTGCATTCTGTCAAATAACTCTGCTATTTTCCTCACTCGCACTTTGCAACGTATGCATCTTCCCATGAGGGGCAGCGCTTGCCCTTTAGTACATACACATTGACGAGACCCAACCCACTGTCCTGCATGTAGGAGGCACTCAGGTAATCGCTGAACGAATGAATGAATGAGTGCATAGACGGGTGGATGGCAGCAGGCCAGTTTCCCTGTGGAGAGGGACGTGTGGGCCAGACAGCAAGTTTAAGAGGAGCTGTATCTTTTAAAATTAAAGTTTAGACCCTTCAGGAAATTAAAATCAGCCTCTATTTGGCCAAGTGCAAATCTCCCCAAATACTGTACTCTTCCCTCCTCTGTGGAATCGTCAAATTTTAGGAGTCTGTACACTACATGTAGCCACCCACTCAACTTTTTAAGGTCTTTTTGTCTTCTTGTTCTATGTGAGTTCATTCACTGCTCTATCTCTAGCCTCTAGACCTCTGCCCAGTAACCAGTGGGTACTTAATGAATATTTGTTGGATGAACAAGAGTAGAAATTCTTGAGGACAAGAACCGTGCCAAACACCTCTTAGGCATTTTTAAAAATTAAGCAACAGGTCAATGAACGAGTTGACATCAATGGATTCAGGCACCAATATTTAGAAAAATAAACATATTAGAAATCTTTCTGGGGACTTCCCTGGTGGCGCAGTGGTTAAGAATCCACCTGCCAATGCAGGGGACACGGGTTCGAGCCCTGGTCCGGGAAGATCCCCCATGCTGCGGAGCAACTAAGTCTGTGCACCACAGCTACTGAGCCTGCACCCTAGAGCCCGTGAGCCACAACGACTGAGCCCATGTTTTCCAACAATTGAAGCCCGCGCTCCTAGAGCCCATGGTCCGCAACAAGAGAAGCCACTGCAATGAGAAGCCCGAGCACCGCAAGGAAGAGTAGCCTCCCCTCTCCGCAACTAGAGAAAGCCCACACATAGCAACGAAGACCCAATACAGCAAAAAAAAAAAAAAAAAAAAATCTTTCTGAAATATAGGATGTATATTTTTGTCTTAATATATATAAGCCACTGAACACAATTTGACATTTTCTTGATATTTCAGGGTTATTAATATGACCATCAATTATCGTTTGCTTCTGTCTCTGAGGATGTAGTTTGGTCCAACATTTGCAGGAAGGAAAGGAGGCACATGAGCAAATGTGGTCCCTCACAGTTCCCTTAAACTATCTATGCCAAGTGGCCTGGAGCATTCAAGATAGAAATTTTAAGACAACCAAACAAACAATTTCCATGGGAAAGAGAAACTGATCCAAATGTGATCTCTCTAAAGGCAGTAACAAACATTTCAATTCTAGCATAGGATGGCTCTCACATTTTCTCTTTCACCATAAATACACTTAGGAAAGGAAGTTGCCAATCCTATCTTTGGGGCTTCCCACCTTAAATTCCAGAATAACTCTGAGAAAGTGTGATGAAAGAGCACTGTCTTTAGTGTCAGACAGAGCTGAATCTGAATCCCAGCTCTGCCACTTCTAGCCATGAAGGGAGATGTGAGGATGGATTGTGTGATGTATGTATGATACACAACATCTGACACACAAATAAATGCCTTATTAATGAGATTTTCTCACCTTATCTAGTTTGTCATCTGTTCTTCCAATGGCCTAACTGCCCTGTGACCCTCACTCTCCATCCACTTGCCTGGGGAAGGTACTCAGCTTTCTTCCCATCACCTTCTGGCATCTATCAAGAATGCTCCTATGGAAAGAATGTGACTAATTTATCTGAAGGTACTGGGTTCTGAAAATTACTTACATTTTTTTCCTTCTGCAGGCATTTGCATTTGGAAAGGGGACAATTAACTCATCCACAGCAGTAACTCTTAAATAAGAGAATAGCTCACATCATACTTAAACTGGAAGTAGAGTTCGTTTAAGGTGTTGGTTTGTCCCTTGCTCTTAAAATCTCACCACTTGGGTAATGCTGTCTCTGCCTTCATGCAAGGCAAAGCCTTGTACCAAATATTTCAGTGTGTATGTTTAAAACTTGTGTGCTCTTATCTCTGATATCTGAGATTTATACAAAAAATTTCTTCTTCCAATGTAATATGGTGGAGCATAGTCAATACATTTTCTACCTGGAAAGTAACGTAACTGCTGAGTCTTTATATAGATGTATCTCATTCTGACTTATGGAAGGATTTTGACTTTTCATAGAGAGGGTTTCAACAAAGCAACTTTAAGCCCCTTTTAGATTTGAAATGATAAAAGCACTGGCAGGACTCCTAAGAGAGAGCACAGAGTTGCCATGTGAGCGTCTTTAATAGCAGAAACCTGCCCCTATCCAAAGAGAGCACTTTGTTATTTATCAGGATTTAGGGAAGAGACTGAAGTGCAAGCATGATGCAATTTTGAATGATCCCATTGAAAGCAGACATTCCCATTTCCACTGGAAATGGGGATCTGTTTATCTGAAAATCTGCAGGTGGCATGTTCTTCATTTCTGTGGCCATTAAAAGATGATTCCAGAGTGGAGGTTGACTTGAAGATCCTAAAGTTCTCCTTAACTAAAGAAAACCTCTCACATAAACTGGTAGGAGCTAAGATGATTCATTTATGTGGTGATTTTACACAATATATAAGTGAAAACTAATAATGTATTAATTGCAATCTCAAGAAATAAATGTATAACCCAGGGTGAAAGGGAGGTGGGTTAATTTGTTTGCCTGCCTGTTTCTACTGCTTATAAGTTTATGTACACAGTCACTGAAACCACATAATTAGGCTGACTACACCACGTAAAAGCCCAAATTTCATCAATATTTTACTAAACACTGAAACAGAAATCAAGAAATGCACTGTTTGTTTAGGAAAGTAATGTGTTTGGCACCTTCTGAAATGACTCCAAATGACCCCCACCTCCCAGTATTCACATGTTTGTGTGATCCCTCTCCCCTTGTGTGTGGGCTGGATGAAATGCCTTGCTTCTATCAAATAGAAAATGGAAAAAGTGGTGGACTGTCCCTTCCCAGATTAGGTTATAAAAGACTATATCTCCAAGATGGCCATCATACCATGTTGTGAGCTCCCCTGTTGAGAAACCCATGTGGCAAGGAACTGAGAGCAGCTTCCAGGTTGAACAACCCATGGGGAATTTAGGCCTTCAGTCCAACAGCCCATGAGGAACTGACTCCAAACAACAATCATGTGCTGGAAGCAGATTGCCCACTAGTTGAGCCTTCAAATGAGGCGAAAACACCCGTCAATACCTTGTAGTCTTGAGAGAGATTCTGAGACAGATGACTCTGCTAAGCCACACCAGATTCCTGACCTACAGAAACCACGGGATAACAAGCGTCGTTTTAAGCCACTAAGTTTTGAGGGAATTTGTTATGCTACAACAGATAATTAATTCAAGAACATTTTCCAAAAACATTTAAATATATAACATACAATTGAAGAGTAAAGTGTGGTACATTTATGCCATGTAAAAATAAGATAAGGTTAAAGACTATTTGATTACATGGGATTAATATCTATGTAGTTACATTTATGACCTCCAAATAAGACTAAACTAATGTCCTCAGAAGGGCAAGAATAGAGAAACCAGAGTATCAGGTAAATATCCAGAAATTACAGAACGCTTTTTACTAAAAGACACAGGAAAATCCTGATTGTAGTTTTAAGGAATTGTGTTCTTTATCAGCCAGTACCCAGGGAGGTAAAGAGAAACCACTCTTCATAGCCTATAGAGAGATTTAATGCAAGAAATTAGAAAGGTGTTGAAAGTTCTGGGGCAGCAAAAAAGGGAGGGTGATATTGACCAGAGATCAAGAAGCAGCCAGTGCCCTTGTAAGATCTGAAGGGACTACACTTGCTGCTGGTACCACTGAATCCTGCACAAGAACCATGACCCTACTGCTACCACTGCTGGTTCTTCTGCCTAAGTTTCAGCAGCAGTAGAATGGCTTCTACTGCCCTTCTGCCTCTAATCCTCCATGAAGGTCTCCCACTGACAGAACCTCCCTTGAGCCCAAAGTGGGTCTGGGAAATGTACCACCAGTAGAAAGGCGGGTATATAGCTATGTGCCAGTAAACAATATCTGCCACACATATTAAAACAGCTTAAATATTTCCCTTTGAGTGATGGCATATATTTTTCAAGACTAAAACTACCACAAAAGAATACATGGTACAAAATTCCACGAGTGTTTTCCATTAGTTTTACAAATTGAGCCCCAGACTACCATTCTATTCATATGATGACAAGATAACTGGATGAATATATGAATTTCATCATCTATGAAACTAAGGGATTCTCGATTTTAAAATGCCACTCAAACCTATAATAGGAATGGGTTTTTTTTTGTTTTCGTTTTTGTTTCTGTTTTTTTGCGGTACGCGGGCCTCTCACTGTTGTGGCCTCTCCCGTTGCGGAGCAACAGGCTCCGGACGCGCAGGCTCAGCTGCCATGGCTCACTGGCCCAGCCGCTCCGCGGGAATTGCAATCTCAAGAAATAAATGTATAACCCAGGGTGAAAGGGAGGTGGGTTAATTTGTTTGCCTGCCTGTTTCTACTGCTTATAAGTTTATGTACACAGTCACTGAAACCACATAATTAGGCTGACTACACCACGTAAAAGCCCAAATTTCATCAATATTTTACTAAACACTGAAACAGAAATCAAGAAATGCACTGTTTGTTTAGGAAAGTAATGTGTTTGGCACCTTCTGAAATGACTCCAAATGACCCCCACCTCCCAGTATTCACATGTTTGTGTGATCCCTCTCCCCTTGTGTGTGGGCTGGATGAAATGCCTTGCTTCTATCAAATAGAAAATGGAAAAAGTGGTGGACTGTCCCTTCCCAGATTAGGTTATAAAAGACTATATCTCCAAGATGGCCATCATACCATGTTGTGAGCTCCCCTGTTGAGAAACCCATGTGGCAAGGAACTGAGAGCAGCTTCCAGGTTGAACAACCCATGGGGAATTTAGGCCTTCAGTCCAACAGCCCATGAGGAACTGACTCCAAACAACAATCATGTGCTGGAAGCAGATTGCCCACTAGTTGAGCCTTCAAATGAGGCGAAAACACCCGTCAATACCTTGTAGTCTTGAGAGAGATTCTGAGACAGATGACTCTGCTAAGCCACACCAGATTCCTGACCTACAGAAACCACGGGATAACAAGCGTCGTTTTAAGCCACTAAGTTTTGAGGGAATTTGTTATGCTACAACAGATAATTAATTCAAGAACATTTTCCAAAAACATTTAAATATATAACATACAATTGAAGAGTAAAGTGTGGTACATTTATGCCATGTAAAAATAAGATAAGGTTAAAGACTATTTGATTACATGGGATTAATATCTATGTAGTTACATTTATGACCTCCAAATAAGACTAAACTAATGTCCTCAGAAGGGCAAGAATAGAGAAACCAGAGTATCAGGTAAATATCCAGAAATTACAGAACGCTTTTTACTAAAAGACACAGGAAAATCCTGATTGTAGTTTTAAGGAATTGTGTTCTTTATCAGCCAGTACCCAGGGAGGTAAAGAGAAACCACTCTTCATAGCCTATAGAGAGATTTAATGCAAGAAATTAGAAAGGTGTTGAAAGTTCTGGGGCAGCAAAAAAGGGAGGGTGATATTGACCAGAGATCAAGAAGCAGCCAGTGCCCTTGTAAGATCTGAAGGGACTACACTTGCTGCTGGTACCACTGAATCCTGCACAAGAACCATGACCCTACTGCTACCACTGCTGGTTCTTCTGCCTAAGTTTCAGCAGCAGTAGAATGGCTTCTACTGCCCTTCTGCCTCTAATCCTCCATGAAGGTCTCCCACTGACAGAACCTCCCTTGAGCCCAAAGTGGGTCTGGGAAATGTACCACCAGTAGAAAGGCGGGTATATAGCTATGTGCCAGTAAACAATATCTGCCACACATATTAAAACAGCTTAAATATTTCCCTTTGAGTGATGGCATATATTTTTCAAGACTAAAACTACCACAAAAGAATACATGGTACAAAATTCCACGAGTGTTTTCCATTAGTTTTACAAATTGAGCCCCAGACTACCATTCTATTCATATGATGACAAGATAACTGGATGAATATATGAATTTCATCATCTATGAAACTAAGGGATTCTCGATTTTAAAATGCCACTCAAACCTATAATAGGAATGGGTTTTTTTTTGTTTTCGTTTTTGTTTCTGTTTTTTTGCGGTACGCGGGCCTCTCACTGTTGTGGCCTCTCCCGTTGCGGAGCAACAGGCTCCGGACGCGCAGGCTCAGCTGCCATGGCTCACTGGCCCAGCCGCTCCGCGGTATGTGGGATCTTCCCAGACCGGGGCACGAACCCGTGTCCCCTGCATCGGCAGGTGGACGCTCAGCCATTGCGCCACCAGGGAAGCCCAGGAATGGGTTTTTGACTGAACAACTTGGTTAATCTAGCCAAAACAGTTTATTCAGAAATGGCTTATATACAATACTTATGAGCCTATGATGCCCATGTATAGCCTCATTTCATTGAGAAACAGAAGGAAAAAAGTGTAGAAGTTAGACATAAGTGCTCTAAGATCCAAACATTTTCCTTGCCCTTGTTCATTCACAAAATTGTTTGGGATTCCAAATATGCAGCCCTGACATCTTCAGCCACACCAGACAATATTTAATGCCTTGAATATTTTGCACAACATTTTATCAAGCAATTACTTACTTTCACCTTAACTTGATCAAGTTTTTCAGGTATGCAGGTGAAGGGAGACAGGTGAGTAATTAATTTTCACTTGATTATTACTCTAGCTTTCAGACCTACCTAAAGTTTTGTTTCTTCTACGTAGTCTTACAAAATGCCTTTGCCTTACTGTCTAGAGAACATACTATTTGAGAGCAAGGTCCATATTTTCACTTTAACAACTATTTACCAAGAACCAAGATATCCCAAGCACTGTGGCAGGTGTCACCCCACATCTCTTTTTTAGTTTCAACACCGTAAGCCTCACACTCTGCCTGGCCTGAAGCTAGTACTTAGTGCATAGCTATCAAACAACTGAGCAGCTCAAGAAAAAGTACAGATTCAAGGGAACTCAGGGTTTTCCAATTAAACCACAATCTGCCACCTATTATTGTAACAGTTATTTCCTATCTGCCTTCAGGATCCCTGGTAACTTGTCAATAGCATGGTTACTGCTGAGGAGAAAAACCTGGACGTCTTGCTTTAATGCTCAGATTTATATAGGTAATTGGATTTCTTCCTTCTTGAGGGAACACAATTAGAAAGATTCGTCTCTGCCTCTCGTTCTGAAAGAGCCTGGAGAATACTCAACCACAATTTCCACACTCCTTGTGGGATCCTTTGCTAAGCTGAACTAAGTGGTAGCATTGCAGCTGCTTCTGAAGGCCATCGTTGGGAAGGAAGTGTGGGTGTTGATATTTGCATCTGAAAATCCATACTCCACAACAGTGTACTCTGTGAGACCCTGGAGTAGGAAAGGGCCATTTGTATCGCCCGTACCCTTCAACCTGACTTGTTCATCAGGATGAACAACCGAAGTGAATGCCAATATCGATGGAAGAGAGCCTGAAAGGACAACACGCCTGGATGAATAATGCAGTTGGGTCAGGTGCCAGCGAAAGACGGCAGATGGCAGAGCGAACACAAGGGTTTACCCCTGCTCCCTTTCGAGACCTACTGAGAGGATAGAAAAGCAATTTTTTAGAAGTTTAGCTCGTAAAGAAAAGAGACAAGGCAACAGCAACAACGCTGAGAAAGTTGGGAAGCAGATGCACAAAGGCAAACCCCAAAAGCTGCATCTTGAATGAAATAAGGAATGCTGAGAAGCAACTTGATTCATGACCCCCAAGAAAGGCTCAGAAAGGGGCATCGCCTATCACCTCTGGAGGTGGGGATAAAAATGGGACTCCCAATGGGAGAATCAAAGTCTGTTTACAGAGCAGCTGGACCCTAAGATCATCTGTCTGATTAACTGAACATTACTATTCCATCAGAAGATTAGAGATGTATTCTCCTGAGAAGAAAACAGGGGGTCTTCAATCTAGAGGACAGAAAGCGCGGGTAAGAATAGGGATGTAATACCAAGAAAGGGGAGAAGATGTGAGAGCCTGCAGATAGAATCTTGAGATACCCACTCCGCATCCCTACCACCAGCAGCTCTCTTTCCTTACCAACACCTCAGAGTGCTGTCACTCTTGGAAATCTAACCAGGCCTAGAGGAAGTGTCTATACAACACTATGATTCCCCACTATAACACCAAGTAATGAAGCCAACAATTAACTAGTCTATGCAAACAGCCCTTCCATTATCTTAAATACGAGCAGGGAACCTAGAATCAGCAGAGAACTAAGAAAGAACTCCTTGAAGAGCAGAAACCAAAACAAACAGAGAAAGAAACTTGGGAGAAAAAGAACAAAATAATAAAATACAAATAGATCATTAATAACCTCATAGAAATAAGAACAATATGCTGTGCAAAAACAACATTTGGATTAAATAAAATCTCCTGGAAATTAAAACTATGATAGCATGCATTAAAAAATTCAGGAGGTGTGCAAAATGACAACAGGGAAAATGGGAGGTTTTTAAAAAAGAAGTTAGGTAAGGCAAATGAGAGACTCATATTCTCATTTTCCAAGGGAAAGA
>NW_006776123.1:87911-105817 GCF_000442215.2 Lipotes vexillifer
GTACTAAAACTGAAAACTCAAGAAATACTAGTGTAAGCATGTTATATAGAGCCATGGAGGTAACCAAACAGATAAAACCATTGGAAACAGTTGTCTTTGGGAGATAAAAAAGGGAACGATGTGGGCAGAAGACTGCTGTTTTTGGTAGCAAAACTTGTATAACTCTTTAAAATGTTTTCATGTATAACTTTCATAAAACCAGCACTTATTTTTTCTAAACAGCACAGGCTTTGCATCTGGCTTTTAAAATGTTGGCTCTACCACTTTTAAGCCTTGAGCATGTCACTGAACTTTGATGCCTCTTTGTCTGTATACCAGAGAAATCATTTCTACCTCACAGAATTGTTGTGAATATCAACTATGATAGGGTATGTGAAGAGTTAATCAAATAGCCTAGTGAATATTAATGGCAGAATAAATGTCAGCTATTATTACTATTATTATTCCTTAAGTTAGCTTAAGTTAGAAGTGAATTTGTCAATTGCCTGAGGATTCTCTTATACCATCCTCAGAATAACAGAGATGGAAGAGGTTTTGAAAGAAAACTATATTTCTAGGGTTGTCTCTGGCCTTTGAGATTAACGTTGGCCCACTAAAGGTTTCTATAATCTTACCCTTGGTACCTAATGTTACAACTATTAACTATCTTTTCTATATCAGGACAGAAGCATGAAATGGAGAGATAATGAAGGAGGTAACATGGAAATCCTTGCTCCATGATAAATAAATAAATTTTCATGTTATTTTTTGATTACCCTCGTTAACCTAGCATGTTTTCCAGCCACCAAGGAATAAAAATAATAATATTTGTAGTTAGCAGAAGGGTACTCAAAAGATGTCCATGTCTTAATCCCTGGAATCTGTGAATATGTGTATTACATGGAAAGGGAAACTTTGCAAATGTAATTAAGAAACAGACTCACAGACTTAGAGAATGAGTTTATGGTTACCAGCAGGGAAGGGGAGGGAGGAGGGATAGTTAGGGAGGTTGGGACTGACATGTACACACTGCTATATTTAAAACGCATAACCAACAAGGACCTACTGTATAGCACAGGGAACTCTGCTCAATATTATGTAACAACCTAAATGGGAAAAGAATTTGAAAAAGAATAGCTACATGTCTATGTATAACTGAATCACTTTGCTGTACACCTAAAATTAACACAACAGTCTTAATCAACTATACTCCAATATAAAATAAAAAGACAAAAAAAAGATTACTAGGACTTCCCTGGTGGAGCAGTGGTTACGAATCTGCCTGCCGATGCAGGGGACACGGGTTCGAGCCCTGGTCTGGGAAGATCCCACATGCCGCGGAGCAACTAAGCCTGTGCGCCACAGCTACTGAGCCTGCCCTCTAGAGCCCACGAGCTACAACTATTGAACTCATGTGCCACAACTACCGAAGCCCGCATGCCTAGAGCCCGTGCTCCACAACAAGAGAAGCCACCACAATGAGAAGCCCACGCACCGCAAGGAAGAGTAGCTCCCGCTCGCCGCAACTGGAGAAAGCCTGCGTGCAGCAATGAAGACCCAAAACAGCCAAAAATAAATAAATGTATTAAAAAAGAAAGTCAAAAAAACCCAAAAAAGATTACTAATCTTAAAGTAGGGAGATTTTTCTGTATTATCAAGGTGGCCAAGTCTAATCATATGAGCCCTTAGAAGCAGAGAGCTGCCTCTGGCTGGATGCAAGAGAGAAGTGGTCTGAGGGGAAGTCGGAGACATTTGAACCAGGAGAGGGACTCAGACTGCCATGTGTAGGGCCACTTGGAAAACATGAAGAAGAATGCAGGCAGCCTCCTGCCTTGAGTTTGGTCTTGTTGAAGCTCAGCAGAGGACCCTGTCATGCCCATGCAGACTTGTGACCAAGTAATTTACCAACTACTAAGTCTGTGGTAAATTCTATGGCAGCAAAGAGAACTAATGTGGTATTCAAACAGGTCATGCTCCTAGTAAAGTCTCATCTGACTCAGAATGGGTAAGCTGATCCACTGGATACAGCATATTTTCAGAAATTTTACAACATTAAAAACAGTATATTGTAGCAGTTCGTGTTTGAAAAGGGGACCTTTGTGCTATAAATATTAAGTACTTTCATCGAGACATCAATGAGGCTTGACAGAATCTACATGACTCTGTGTATAAGATGGGTTTCAATAGCTGGATGAGAAGCCAGAAACCCATGATATTTCTCAGTATCAACTGTCTTTCAAAGGTGATCTGGTCATTCATTAACTTTACAAAGAGCTAAAGACACTAATATACACCATTAACTATAACTTGGCATTATTTTTTCTGTCACTGCTATTAGACTATTTTTTAGCCTGCATTGAAAGGCAGTAAAACACATTATAGAATATTACTTAATTCATATCTAAAAAAGAGAACGTTTATGTCGTTTTTGTATTGAAGTATAGTTGACGTACAATGTTGTGGCCTCTGCTGTGCAGCAAAGGGACTCAGCTTTACACACATACACATTCTTTTTAAATATTGTTTTCCGTTATGGTTTATCCCAGGAGACTGGATACAGTTCCTTGTGCGATACAATAGGACCTTGCTGCTTATCCATTCTAAATGTAATAGTTTGCATCCACCAACCCCAAACTCCCAGTCCAGCCCTTTCTCTCCCCACCTTCCCCTTGGCAACCAAGCTTGTTCTCTGTGTCTCTGAGTGTGTTTTTGTTTTGTAGATACGTTCATTTGTGCCATATTTTAGATTCTACATATAATACATATTCTCCATATAAGTGATATCACATGGTATTTGTCTTTCTGACTTACTTCACTTAGTATGATAATCTCTAGTTACATCCATGTTGCTGCAAATGGCATTATTTTGTTCTTTAAAAAAGGAAGTTTAAGTACAAAATGAATAGTAACACAAGGTGTTGAGTTTTGTGAATTAAGACCTTGTCAATTATGTTATAGCACTATATAAAATGTCCATATTCTGGGAAAGGTATCTGGGTTAGAAACTAGAAGAGGGAACAAAAAAAAAAGGATATGTTCCAAACAAGGTCTTGAGGCTGTGTGTAAATTGCAGACAATGAAAAATAATGGATGATCATATTAGGTAAGATTAAAACAGTGAGAGAAAGAAATGGCAGGACTCTGGAAGATGGCTATAACAGTGTCATTCATAGTTGTTGAAGCTCCTCAAATCCCCCCACAAAACCAGACAGATCATCAGAAAACCAAAAATCCCAAGACATCTACTTCAAGATGAGGTAACAAGCCGGCATCCATGACATTGTGGCCGACTGATTTGTTACCTCGCAAACCAGGGAAAAGCTCAGTTCTTTACTATTTCTGATAATTTGGGAGATGACACTGGATAGTCACAGGAGAATGTCTTTCTGGAAGAATAAGTACAAAAGTCCTTGGGCTGGTTTCAAGGATATGAGAAGATTCCCTAGGATCCAGTATTGAGTCTTCTTGCCCAAGTTGTAGTCAGGGTTAAGAATCACAGGTATAGAAGTATGCAAGTGTATGGCATGCACAGAAACAGGTGAGTAGTCTGTTGTGGCAGAAACAAAGGATTGGAGAGAAGGCGAAGGAATGGAGGTAATGAGGTGTCAGCGAGGTAAGGAAGGATCAGACTCTGTAGGCCAGGGTTTTGCCAATGGACCAAATCTGGCCTGCCATTTTTTGTGTGTGTGTTAAGAATGGTTTTCGCATTTTTAGCTTGTTGAGAATGGTTTTCGCATTTTTAGCTTGTTGAAAAGAATGGTTTTCGCATTTTTAGCTTAGAGTGGTTTTCGCATTTTTAGCTTAGAGTGGTTTTCGCATTTTTAGCTTGCTGAAAAGAATGGTTTTCGCATTTTTAGCTTGTTGAAAAGAATCAAAAGAAGGATACAACTTAATGTATCCTTCTTATGAAGGACTCTACTTCGTGTATCCTTCTCGTGAAGGACACTATTACATGTAAATTATATGAAATTCAAATATCAGTGTCCATAAGTAAGGTTTTATTGGTACACAGCAATGTCCATTTGTTTATTTATTATCTAAGTCTGCTTTTGCACTACAGTGCAAAGTTGAATAGTTGTGACAAAGACTATATTGTCCACAAAGCCTAAAATATTTACTGACTTTTTACAGGAAGAAAGTTTGCTAACCCCTGATGCAGGTCCTCATATGCCATGTTTTCATAGTTGAACGTTTCTCTTATGAACACCTAAATAAAATAGTCAAATAAGATCAGAATTGTAACTCTGACAGCAGCGTACAGGATGAATTAGATGAAGAAGCAGCTGTACACCGATCAATCACTTAGAAATTATTGCAAGAAATAATTATTGCAAGAAATTACAAATGAAAAGAGAATGCACTTGGAGAAGAGGGCAGGGCTAATGAAGAGAAGGCATGTGCTGTGAAACATTTACCATATAGAATTGACAACATCTGGTTGAGAAAGGGGAGGTAGAAGAGAGGGGAGGAAAAGATTGATATTTTAGTTCTGTTGGCTAGAATGACACTATTTGAAGACGGCAAAAGAGGAGCAAAACTGAGGGTAGGAAAAGAAACAGAAAAGCAAATGAATTTGGCATCGTGCATTAAAAACGTGGCATGCCTGCAAAATAGCTAGGTATTCCTTGCCTCTGAACGGTTATAACATACCCTTATGCCATTTATCTCATAAGACATTGCGTTGTGTTTTGGACATAACTAATCTTACTGTATTGTGATCACTCAAGTACACGGCCCACATTTTCATTTCATACCCTGGCACAATGTGCTGTGCATAATGGATAATCCACACAGATTCTTGAATGGGTGGACTAGACTGTAATTCCTTAAGGGCAAGAATATCTCGTAAACTGCTCCAGAGCCCCTCAGCACCCAAGACGTTACAGAGAACACAGTAGTCATGAATGAGTAGTGTGTGACAGACGTCAAGCAGATGAACCTCCCAACCTTCAGGAGGAGAATGTATCGGCCGTCAGATCATCCCTTTGTCTTTAATTAGCCACGGTTGTAAAGACCACTTTAGATGGAGATGTGGTCTAGTCGAGAACTCCTCTCTCAGCAGCTGCATGCTATAGAAGCAGAAAACTTGCTGTTTAGCCTTTCTATCCTCAAGGGACACAGAGAGACAATAGTTACTATTTAAAAGACAGGTACTGGGAAAATTGACAGTTCAGATGAATGAGAGAGCACTTTTGCAGTGAAAAGAATAAACACTGGGGCATTAGGAGGGCCATCAGGAGATGCCATCCCCAGAGGCTGAATAAACCCGTCTGCCAGTGACATTACTCAAAACCACAGTCCAAACTGCAGATGTTTGGCAAATAGACTCTCACATCATTAGATGAAAGAGATAGGTAGTGACAGGCAAAATTGGATGAAGGCTACCTTGTTCTGTATAGTGTATGCCTGAGGGTCATTTCTGAGTGTGTAGATTACCATTTGAGAGCAAATCACTCACCAGTAGCTGCCAGGAAAAGAAAATAAAGGGATGCTGAGTGAAGGCCAGATGGATGCTTGGCTGCTGCTACATCAACGGCAGTGATGCCTAATGAGGCAAATGGCAGTCACATATGTAGCCATAGCCACAAAGAGTAAGGCCTGCAACTAGGACAGAAGAGAGAAGGTCATAACGCAAAATAAATTTGGTCTCATGGTGAACGTCCCCTAATTTAGACCTTTTCCCTTTACCTCTTCATCTCATAGCCACTACTGTCTCATTACAAATAGGGGTGCATTTTCGACGCATGGTACTTAATGGATACACACGTAGTCTGAAAGGTATAAAAATATATTCCTTCCTTTTCCCCACCTAATATCTATAGATACTCAACCAAAACAACCTTCTCACCAGCCTTCCATACCACCTCCAAGAACCCTAAATTATACGCACTCTTTGGAATTAAAGACATTATGCCTCTAACAGCACTCTTAAAGAATAAATTTACCCTAGAACAGTAGCATTAATACTTTTTTAGGGCTACCTCAGCATAATGTGTCATGTGGAGCATCTCATCTAATGAAGACAACTGAGCAGGCCTAATGAAAAAATGGCCAGGCTCAGTAAGAGTAACTTCTGAGAGACACAAAGAGAAAACTACTGACACTGGAAAAAGGAGAACCTCTTGAGTTGACCAGAGCCCACTATAGGTATTCAAGTCACTGCATCTACGCATTATCCAGAAGAGTTGTTGTCAGCATGTACAATCTTGTGTTGGAGTGGAGAGCAACTCTTCACATCAGTTTGGGCTATGACAGACCCTGACCCCATTTTTGTGCTTGTCAACTATCATGCAGAATTCACCCACTGAAAAATGAGATGAACTGTCCTTTATATTCCAAGAGTGACTTTTAACTGAAGAGTTCAAAGCACCAGCCAAATGTCTCACATCTTTCTCTAGAGAGCCAAAGCATATGAAATTCTTTTTAACCTAGGACTTTTTTAATGATTGTGAACCATTCGAAAATAAGGTTTGTGAGATGCATCCTTGGAAATTGTTCATTGAAAAAGACAAGGTTCATAGAGACTTCCTGTGGAGGACTTAGCCATCAATGAAGCAGAACATTGTGACTGGTTGTATACTGTGGCCAAAGTTGGGATAAACGCTGAGGGAAATAAAAGAAAAAGGAATCTATTTCTACATCAAGGAGCATGATATAGAGGAACGAGAAAGGAGACACACAAGCTTTTGAGTTAGGCAGATCTACATTTGAATACTGCCTTTATTGCTTTCTGTGTGATCTTGGGCAAATATTTTAACCTCTCCGAGGCTTAGTGTCCTCATCTGTAAGAATAAGTATGATACATTACCTCTCAGGGTATTTGTAAAATTGCAGTTGGTACATGACGGCTGCCACATGATGCTTCCCTCCAAACTTTGATCTCTCACCTGAAACTGGGCAGACAAGGCTTCTAGAGGATGATACCAATTTGGTGGAGGCAGCTTCATATAATGGATAGAGGAAGGGGTCAGAGAACTTGGCTCCTAGACATGACTCTGCCACTACAAGAATAACAACTATTTCTATAGCAATTTTCAGCTTGTAAACATTAACATATATTCCCAGTGGATGTTCTAAAGTCAGTAACAATATGTCACTGAACCTCAGCTGCATCATCTGAAAAAATGAATGGAGGTGGTCACCTATGGTCTGTAAGCGTCCTTCCAACTCTCTGATATTTTGATTCTAATTTTCTCAATCTTATGACTAAGCTGCATAAAATAATTAATACTTAAAAACGGAGTACAATGAACACAGAAAGATTCTGGTGAACTTGGGAACCAAAAGTTTCACAGATCATTAAAACCCCGCATCACCTCCTGAAGCATGGTTAGGATGCGAACAGATGAGAAAAAGAAGAAAGGATGTCCCCAAGTGAGGGTGACAGCTGGAATCAAGGCAGGGAGTCAGAACTGAGGGAGATACACAAGGCAAAGAGAATAGCCTGAATGAAGCAAACAAGAGCGCTGAACTATAACATGAAGAAAGGGCAGAGAGACCAAGGTCAGCATTTAGATACACTGCAAAGCCAAACAAAGATGAGATCAGCTCCAGCAGGAAACAGGAGCTATTGAAGTCCTTGTATGATTTAGCCTCTCTCCTGACAGTTATCACCATAGTGAATGACCAGTATCTCTACTTGTGTTTCCAATCTTTTGTCTTCCCAAGTAGATTCCTCCCGGGCTCACACCACAACTTATGCTTATCTCATAGAAGGCAGAGAGTAAAGACCCAGCTGTATATGTGGACTGGCCAACTGCATGAAGCTATTATAATGCTTATGATGCTGTGATCCACATGATTTGGCACCAGAATGGTATCACAGTCAAAAAACATGGTCCTTGCAATCGAAATAATATGAACATAATTCAGCTCCAAACCTTATTTTTTCTCTAACACCCAACACCATGAAAAGGACTTTAATGAACAGCAACGCTTGTTAAAGTCTCTTTCCTGCTTCAGTGTGTGAATTTCACCTGCTCTTGGGTCTCTCCTCCAAAGCACCTAAAGCCACCCCCCAAAACCTCCTTGTAATCTCCCTCTGGTCCTCCCCACCCCCACCCCCAACTCATTATCCCCTAAGTCCTAGGATGAATCCAGGGAGGAAGCAGAGAGATACTGAATAAACTCACTTAGAATTTTTGATACCCAGCAGGAGGAGGGAGATTTTAGAACCGTTCTCATATTCATCATTTTCACACAAATTTCCAGCATCTCTGTGTTGAGCCAAATGGGATCAGGTATGTTCAATACTGTGTGTCTCATCTAGACTATACTGGAGATGAGCTTCCAACAGCCTAATTCCATAGACTTAACAAGGGAGAAGAGACACATTTCCTGGGATGGCTCTAGAGAGGCGAGCATACTTGCTGTGTCTAGGCTGGCCCTGAATTCAGAAAATGACTGAGTAGGATTTGAGTAGAAAGAAAGAAAAAAAGGGCATTTGGTAGCCCAGATACCAGTATAAACCATAGACTCCAAAGTTCCTCAGTGGAAACCATAGGTGACCCTCGAACAACATGGGGTTGAACTGTTCGGGCCCACTTTACATGGATCTTTTTCAAAAATACAGTCGGCCCTCTGTATCCTCACGTCCCACCGTTCCACATCCGCTGACTCCCTATCAGCAAATTCAACCAACCACAGATGGCAAACCTAGTACATGATCTGCAGTTGGTTGAATCTGTGGATGAGGAACCCGCAGATAAGGAAAACCCACCGTGGAAATTGAACATCCACAAATTTTAGTATCCGTGGTGGGTCCTGGAACCAATCCCTGGCAGATACCAAGGGATGACTGTAATCTTCCCAGAACTCAGAAAGTTAACTTCCCCCAGTTGTTAGCTGCTACCCCTGAAATCCCTTTATCAAACACTACTTGCCTCTTCTGTTGCTGCTGAACATGAGGGACAAGCCCCGGCTTTTCAAAAGTTTGATTTATACCATTTCACTTGTACGAGAGACCTACATTAGTACCTGGTTTTGCTAAAATCCAAAGAGGATTTTCACTTTCATGAAAAGGCAAAAAGTGAAAATAAACAGCATTCACTATTTGGTTTGCTGAGAGCTGAACCATGAGAGAGGCTTCGGCACCCTGAGCGGCAAGAATATAGCACCGCTGAGCTCCTTTCTTGGGAACTAGACTCAACATCAAGCCGCCATGGCTTTGAACTATGTCTTGTGAGCATCTGTGCTCTATCTCAATCTATTCTGTGCATCTGTTAGCAAGATGTGTCCTGAGGTAATCATTTCTTTGCTTTATGCCATTTCAGTTTAGAAAGGTTGCATAGGAACGTTCTACTTTCAGGTAGCAAGGGAAACCTGTAATTGTTATCCCTAGGAGCCAAGGAGCCCTGCCTCTGGTGTCTTCGGGCAGAATTCCTGCAACTCTTCAAATAGCCCCAGAGGAAACCAAGAGCAAAGATTTACTCTCCAGGGCATGCAAGCATATCCTTCCAATATCTCTTTCCCTTTTTCCCCACTTAGCTCACAAGTCCCGTCCAATTAATTGAGGGCAGCCTGAACCCAATTTACATATTTCCACATTAACAAATCCTCATCTACTTTTTATGAGCTTGGGCCCACCTACAAACCTCTCCCAAAGCATATGATGAAACATCTAATTCTTGGGAGCTGTGTTCCTGCAAGTCAGAAAGATGCCCTACATACTTTTTTAACTGATCAGTCTAAAAACAGCTTCAGCCAATTTAAACCACTTTTTATAAAACATCATTTGCATCAGGTTTGACAGCCCGCCGGCCACTTTTCCTCCCCATTATGATATGAAACAGCTGAGCTACCAACTCTGGGAAAAACTAACTTTCTGCTGGAAACTGCAAGTCGACAGTAATGATGGTCATAAGTCTGGAAGCTGGCCTTAGCCCACATTATGGGTCTCAGCCCTGGAAATTTAGGAAAAATTTAAATCAATCTGAAGAAGGGAAGGAAAGAACTAATTTTTCTGGGTTACATAACTGGAGGAAGAGATGCTGGCAGCTCTGTACTCGGTGTGGCCTCAGCTAGCTGGCCCAGCACTCCTTAGGGCTCATTATGGGCTCTGTGGGGGACAGGGCTTCCTTCAGGAAACACGGGTGCTGGTGGAGGCCTAACAAATGGCCAGCCTGCGGGATGAACCCCCAGACCTAGGAAACAGTCATTAACTAGAAAACACAGTTTAAAAGTTCCCCAGAACTACACTTTGTTATACAGCAGAAACTAACACACCATTGTAAAGCAATTATACTCCAAAAAAGACGTTTAAAAAAAAGAAAAAGTTCCCCAGAATTAAAAACATTGCCAGCCTAGGTCTGCAGCATGTTTAGCTATGCTAGACTGCACATCCCAACTCTGAAGGGCATGGGGGGGCTGTACAGTCTAGATAACTCCACCAAGGCAGGGGAAATGTGTTCTCTCTACCTCTCCCTAAACAGGTTTGGAAGATGCTTCTATTCAGAAGCTGGAACCCAAATGTAGGGGCAGAAATCCATAGTCCTCATTGTTCTGGGATTAAGAGTGTCGTATACCTGGGCATACATACTCCTGTCTAGTTGTAACAAAACCTGCCCCCGGTCAGTGGGCTGACTGATTCAGAGGAACAGAGACCTTGGTCAGGAGCAGTCCTAGATTTGTGAAAAAGGTTAAGGACTCGAGAGCTGCTCGAAACACTCGTCACTCACCTCAGGTTCTGCGCCTTGGCTGTTCTTGCTTTCCTGGGCGCTTTTTTTTTTTTTTTTTTCTTGTGGTACGCAGGCCTCTCCCTGCTGTGGCCTCTCCCGTTGCAGAGCAACAGGCTCCGGACGCGCAGGCCCAGCGGCCATGGCTCACGGGCCCAGCCGCTCCGCGGCATGTGGGATCCTCCCGGACCGGGACACGAACCCACGTCCCCTGCATCGGCAGGCGGACTCCCAACCACTGTGCCACCAGGGAAGCCCTCCTGGGCGCTTTTAATCCTGGTCCTCCCAAGCTATCTCCCTCGAATGGTCCCTCTACTTTTGAGAACCCTCATTTTTCTCTGACCTTGACCACACCCCTCACCCCCGACCCCTCACCAAACAGAGAAGGATTCAGATTATTCTCCCACATCCTAACCACTACTTGGGGATTTATCATCTCTTCTTATTGCTGTCAGCACATTCCAACTCTGCCTCACTTCATGACCAACATAGAACAGCATTCATTCGTTCACGCATTCATTCATTCATTCAACAATGTCTATGGAGCACTTGCTATGTGCCAGGCACTGTTCTAGGGCTTGGAATACAGCCCTGAACAAAACAAAACCTCTCCCTTCTTGAAGCTGGTGTTCTGATAAGCAGGAGTTAGAAACTGGTTTTGGATCTTTTAAAAATGCCACTTAAACTACTTCATCTCTTAGTTTAGCCAGCAGCCCCCACTCCCACTCTCTACTATTTCTATTCCCCCACAGTAAAAAGAAAAGTCATATTTTATGTATGCTACTTTACACTTTTCTAGGGATTTTCAAATATTTTGGCAGGAGTCCCTTAAACAACATCATGAGGTACAGCATTTTTTTTAACTCTTAATTTTGACATAATTATAGATTCTCAGAAAAGTCACAAAGATAGTTCAGAGGATTCATGCATCTCCTTCACCTCACTTCTCCCAATGTTAACATCTTACGTAACCAAGGTACATTTGTCAAAACTTTAAGGAATTAATTTTGGTGCAGTTGTCTTAACTAAACTACAAACTTAATTCAGATTTCACAATAATTTCCACTAATATCTATTAATCCTTCTGCTGATTTCCTTTCCAAGACTCTTTAAACATTTCCAATCTGTGACAGTTTGGAGGTTTTTCTTTATTATTTTTTATGATGGTGATGCATTTGAGGAACACTGGCCAGGTGTTGGCAGAATATCCCTCAGGTTGTGTTTGTCCAGGCTGCGGTTATGAGTTTTGGGGGGGAAAATACCAAAGAAGCAATGTGCCCTTTCCATTGCGTCATATGAGGTACCCGATATCAACATAGTTGTTACTGGTGATGTTAACCTTGGTCATGCGGCTAAGGTGGGGTCTGCCAGGGCAAAGTGATATTTGTTCCTTTCAAAGTATGCTGTTAGAAGTGAATCCGAGTACAGCCAGCATTCAAGGACAGGGAAATTAGCCCCATTTCCTGTGAAGAGGAATATCAAATAATTTGTAGACATGTTAAAACCACCACAGTATTTGATAAATATTTTGGAGTGATACTTGGAGGCTGTTTCTCCTTAAAGTTTTATCCACCGTTTTTAGCATTTACTGGGGATTTTGCCTGCAGCAATTATCTAAAGGTGATTCTATTTTCCTAATTCCTTCCACATGTATCTTCTGAATTCCTCTGAATTGCTCCTTTCCCCTTATTTATTTATTTGACCATTAATTTATATCAGTATGGACTCATGGATATTTATTTCATTTATGCTCCTATATCATCTTATAATTGTGAGGTACAGATTTTAATCCCCATTCCACAAATAAAGAATTTGAGATACAGAGCATTTTCATGACTCGCCAAGGATCACACAGTCACTCAGTTGCAAAGCAGGGTCTGTAATTCAAATTACCTCGCTCTCAGCTTGACGCTGCCTCTGGTTTCACCGGGTACACAACTTGCTACATAGCATGAGTTTAAAATACTTGCTGAACAAACAAATGAACAAATGAATGAATAAATGAAATCGTAAACTTACAAATTCGTTTGATGATGACAGTTGATGGCCCATCATCTTATTCTCAGAGCACAGAGAAACAGAAAATGTGTAGCAGGGAGATATGAATACCAACCCCCCCCGAAGGAACTTTATTCAACAGTAAAAAGTTTCATCATCTTCACAAGGTGATTTTGCAGCGCTGGCATTTTGTCCAAGTGTTCAGAGTATATCATAGCTTCTTTTGGCCTGATTTGATTTTAGGAAAGAACGAAAATATAATCCCTGTAAAGGGAAACCCAACAGCTGGTTTCTTGATAATCTAGAAGGATCCCAACGTGTTGACTTAACACTGTTCCCAGGAATCTATGAACTCCCCAAAGGCACAAGTCATGTAAAATTTGCATATGGGGAGCTTCCCTGGTGGCGCAGTGGTTGAGAGTCTGCCTGCCGATGCAGGGGACACGGGTTCGTGCCCCAGTCCGGGAAGATCCCACATGCCGCGGAGCGGCTGGGCCCATGAGCCATGGCTGCTGGGCCTGCGTGTCCGGAGCCTGTGCTCCGCAACGGGAGAGGCCACAACAGTGAGAGGCCCGCGTACCGCAAGAAAAAAAAAAACAAAATTTGCATATGGGCCCTCAATTAATGTTGCTGAATATGCTCTTGCTTTTTGTGGTGCCTCCCTGGGGAAAATCACATGACTGGAACTCCGTTGTTGAACAGCCATAGATTTAGGGTTCTGAGTTATGGTGTTAAATGACAACTTTAAATCAATAAATAAACTGCACTGTTAACAAATCATGTCCTGGAAACAGTAGAATCAGTAGAAATGTCTGGCACCTTGCCCAACTTCTGGCACTCAGAGGCACTAAATAAATATTTGTACAATAAATGCATGAGGAACTGAAAATGAATGGGCTGGAGTAGCTGGAGAAGACCTGTGCGGGCGGTGGAACTTGAACAGGACCAAGAAGGATGCTGTTGGCAGATGGAAAGGACGTATTGTACCAATACTGAATTCGGTTTCTTTTGTAGTTTTAGTCATATCAGCTGGTAATAAGACTTTTCCCTTATCAGAACCCCTTGATGACTATAAGAGAAAGCCAATACCTTCTAGCATCCCTACCTCAGTTCCAAGTTCTTAAAAGCTCTCTCGGTATGTACAATTGATCTATGACTCAAGAGGTGACAAGAAAGCATTACATAACAATAATTACATCGTCCATGAGATTACATAACAACAATTCCATTTCCCCAGCCCAGTTGAAAGCAATCTTTCTAACCACACTCTACCTGAAATCAGCCAGTTCTGAATCCTGGTGCCTGATATTGGTAATGCTCCACTTCCAGTGACTAATGTCTGTTTTCTCAGAAATCTCTACATACGTAAAAGAAACTGAACACAAACTAGCTTACACCAAAAGGGGCTTACTGTCCCCTTTAACTGAATGGGCTCATAGAAACGAGTACAGCTAAGAAGGCAAGGGCAGCTCTGGTACCACTGAGAACTAAAACAAGGAGCTGACACTGATACGATCTTCTCTCAGTTCTAACTGTCTCAGATTTTATTCTCTCCTGCTACAGACAATGATTCCCCCTAAGGCAGGAGCATCAAATCTCAGCTCATACTTTTCCTAGTTCATGAACTCAGAGGCAGGGCTCCCTTCTCTCTCCAGTTCAACCCGGCGCTATGAATACTACAAGAAAAGATAGGGAAATTGATCACATGTCCATGTGATCAACTGTCCATCCCAATGGCTGGTGAGGCTAGGTGCTCTGACAGGAAGCCCCACCAGGATCACAGAATATAGTGGGAGCACTTTCCCCAGAAAAGACAGCATGAGCGCAGCCCAACCCCTCACCAAAGGCCCACAATTCTTTGCTGAGCTGAAGAGAGCAGGCATGAACAGACATGTATACCCAACGTCCACAACCTTAACATCTGACATGTTCAGCTTTATGGAACTCCCAGTTTCCTATTTATCTGACCTTAAAGACTCATATCCCAAATTCCTTACTGCTGAGACAGAGAAGGAAGAGCAATGACGGTGCATATTAAACTAACCATCTGGGAGCTAGCAAATGAAGAAGAGAAGTAATGACCTTTTCTTACTAAGAGCGACTTCCTGCCAATATTCTATTTGGAAGACTAAAATATGAGCAAACAAAGGCAAGTACACAATCTGTCTTTTGAATCGGAAGATAAGAACTATAGACTGGCACTTCTGGGTAATCTTCCTGGCTCAGATAGCCCCCACGGTATATGAGTAAGGCAAGCAAGAAAGTTAGCCCTAGTTAAAAAGCTGCCATCACCCATTTCCCTAACCTCTGAGGCCACATGTCAGAAGGCCATTTGGAGGCTGTATTGGGTCACAAGGTGTGGTGGATGCATTTGGTTGGCTCTACAGTGGAACCAGAGAAATGAGACCCCACAGCTTTAGAAGGCTCCAAACGCACGTGCTGTACCCCAGCATGGGGGGATGTGGAAGTAGGGGCAAAGGAGGCACAAGCAGTGAGTAGACCACCCTGGTGAATGTGAGGAAGCTTATCTTCAGGAAGAATAGGAGAGGAACCTATAAAGGAACTAAGTCTTCTGTAAGCACAATAAGATACATTAGAGTAGCTTTTGAAGGTGAGTGTCAAAACTTGTGCAGCAGATAGGGACCAACCTCACATTGCAGGAGTTCATCTGGTACAAATGTTCCATTCATTCTACCTAGTTCTACTGTGCCTCACAGGTTACTAACTTACTCTTCATGAGTTTTCACTGTGACTCACAACCTACTTGCTTACCTACTGTCTATAATTAGTCTTATCTCTACCTTATATGTTTGTTTCTTTTATTTTCTGTGTAGCAGAATTTTCTTAAATAAAAGGGAAACATGAAACTCATGATGGCTTCTGGGATCTCTTCCCACTGGAACATTCTGGCACCAGATGACTGGGGCAGAAGATGCATAAGTACACATGAAAGCAAGGCAAGGAAGCCAGGATAGGAGAATACTCTCTACTCTTCTGTCCCCAGGAGATCCACTACCAAATTATCCATCTCAATGCTGAGACGCTCTGTGACTCAGTGAACCACTGAGTGGCCTCTCTGGCCACTTTTTCTGATATATTAGCTACTTTTGTGGCTGTGATAAATGGCCAGATCAACCACGATGGCCCCCTGTTGAGTATTAACCTCATTCTAATCACTTCAGCAAGCTGGACCCTAGATAGAAAGGGTATGATGACCAGAGTTCCCAGTGGAAGTGCTTATCCAAAAATTTGCTAAAACCCTTCAACTTCACAGAATCTTCTTCTAATGGTAAGACAAAGGAAGAGGATAAAAAGCATAAACTTCAGAATAGCCATTATGGAGCAATAAATTGTGGATTTTGCAACAACCTTTACAGGCTTGTGGTACACTCCCTGCCAGGCTATATTTGCATGAATAAAGCAAGAACTCAGCCACACACAGATGAGTTGCCACAAAATAAATAATACAGCTCCTGAACTGGGGAGAGAAAACAACCATCTCTGTTAGTCTCCCATAGTGTTGGCTGCTGTAACATTATAATATAGTAAGCTTTTAAATCAACAAGAATTGTAAGGGTCATTGTTTGACTCCAGATGCTACATCATACCCCATGCTGAGCCACAGAGGGGTGCATTGTACAGGAGCTGAGATTTGTTGGGACCTCTAGAAGACAACAGAGAAGTGATTCAAGGTACAGCAGAGACAAAGGCACAGAACTGAGGGAAGATGCCAACAATCTAGTCTGGTCTCCCTGATCTCATGATCACAGAGCACATGGACAAGGCTATTTATCTTGCTCTTCCCCTGCCTCGGTGGATGGTAATTAGTTTTTGGGAAACACTATCAAGAACGATTGTTCCACAGTTTTGTTTCCAACAACGTAACAGAAATCCTACAACACACTGTTACAGAAAATCTAAAAATGTTAGCCAAAATATTTTTAAAGGACCTTTACAAATTAACAAATAAAACTAGAATAAAGTAAACGAATTCCTCTAACTTCAGAAAAAAATGAGAATGTGAGTCTGGGGAGATAAACCAGCACTACAGCTGCTACATACCCAAGACACATCCAGGAATCCATCTGGGCCAAAGCATCAGCCGATGAGGGGGAAGGTTAACTAAGCCTATACATGTGCATCACAGAGCACTGGATCATTGATCATCCCACACCAAGTAACGGCTCAGGAAGGGGTATAGGTGGTGAATCAGAAGAAAAGCTACCCAGTAGAGTCAAAAAACAAGGATGCCCTTTGCTCTTGACCCCCTGAGATTCACATGAGTTTGGGTCTGAATTTACACTTTTTTTTTGCAATTGAAAAAAAACACAACCTTACCATTTTAATTTAAAGTAGACCTGGTTCTGTAGTAATGCCCTTAGATGCCTGAAGAATCAAAAGTACATCCCTTAGGAGGAACACACCTCAGCATAGGCCTCTTACGCTCTAAAGGACAGTGAAAGTGAGTGGAAATACAAATAAAAGAAATCAGACATACAAAATAAGAATAAATAGCAGGAGACTATCAAAAATGAACAAACTAGTTTGATAAAGGTTCAGATAGAACTTTTAGAATTGAAGAATATGATTACAGAAATAAAAAATGTAACTGAACAGTTAAACATTGAAAGAGACATGTTTAAAGAGAGGCTAAGTAACTGGAAGGTAGATATGATGAAACCGAACAGGATGAAGCACAGAGAGACAAAAAGACTGAAAATAGGGACTTCCCTGGTGGTGCAGTGGTTGAGAGTCCGCCTGCCGATGCAAGGGACATGGGTTCATGCCCCGGTCCGGGAAGATCCCACATGCCGCGGAGTGGCTGGGCCCGTGAGCCATGGCCGCTGAGCCTGCGCGTCTGGAGGCTGTGCTCCACAATGGAAGAGGCCACAACAGTGAGAGGCCCGTGTACCGAAAAAAAAAAAAAAAAAAAGACTGAAAATAGGAAAGAGAGGTTAAGAACATGGGGAAAGGAGCAACATATATCTAAGTACAGTGGTGGAAGGAAATAAAAGAGAAAATGGGGAATGGATAATATTTGAAGAGATAGTGTCCAGGGACTTCCCTGGTGGTCCGGTGGTAAAGAATCTGCCTTGCAATGCAGAGAACGTGGGTTCAATCCCTGGTCAGAGAACTAAGATTCCACTTGCTGCGGAGCAACTAAGCCTGCGCACCACAACTACTGAGCTCGCGCGCCTCAACTCCAGAACCTGCGTGCCACAAACTACAGAGCCCACCCCCCCCCCAGTCTGCAAG
>NW_006776123.1:105827-106648 GCF_000442215.2 Lipotes vexillifer
ACAACTAAAGAAGAGAAAACCCCCACACCACGACTAGAGAGAAGCCCATGCGCCACAACAAAAGATCCTGCATGCCTCAACGAAGATCCCACGTGCCCCAACTAAGACCTGACACAGCCAAAAATAAATAAAATTAATTAATTAATAATAAATAAATCGAGCTGATCTCCCTGTGCTATGTGGCTGCTTCCTACTAGCTATCTATTTTACATTTGGCAGTGTACATATGTCCATGCCACTCTCTCACTTCGTCCCAGCTTACTCTTCCCCCTCCCCGTGTCTTCAAGTCTATTCTCTACGTCTACATCTTTATTCCTGTCTTGTGATCACCTAGACAGGTGGGATAGGGAGGGTGGGAGAGAGACGCAAGAGGGAAGAGATATGGGGATATATGTATAGCTGATTCACTTTGTTATAAAGCAGAAACTAACACACCATTGTAAAGCAATTATACTCCAATAAAGATGTTAAAAAAAAAAGAGTTAATGTGTTCAAAATGCTATGAACCATACCTAGCACATTATAAATGTTCAAAAAATTTAAAAATTAATAACAATAAATAAATCTTTAAAAAAAAAAGAAAAAGAGAGATAGTGTCCAGAATTTCCCAAACTCTGGGAAAGACATGAACCCTCAAATCCAGGAAGTCATTCAACCCCAAGAAGAATAATACTAAAAAATCCATTTTTAGGTAGAGTGTAATCAAATTACACTAAAGGTAAAGAAAAGTTCTTAAGTGTAACTACAGAGAACAGATAGACTACATACCAAGAGCAATATTTAGATTGACACCTAACTTTTTTTTTTTTTTTTTTTGGGGG